>NC_052947.1:2935522-3043022 GCF_013358895.1 Oreochromis aureus
CTCAGTGTTGGAAACCCTGGTTCCTCGGTCTAAGCATCTGCTAACTCACTGACTTTGTCCATCACATTGCACAAAATGGGGGAAGCTTGAGATCGAGGCATTTAAATGGATGGAGGCTGAATGGGCAGTGTGTCTGCTTTCCCTGCTATCTTGGGGGGGCCAGGTAATTGTAGCCAGGATCGTTGAAGGAGGACATCCACAATGCTGAAGCTGGTGGTCCTATAAGAAGTAACTGGGAGCCAATGGAAAGCCATCCAGTCCAAGCATTAAAGAAAAGGCGTCTCACCCCCAAGGAGATACACACTGGGTGATGGTAGAGTTGAGCTGTACATAGCCCCTGGTCTGTGATATTCTGATTCCGTGTGGGGTATTGTTGGAGGCAGAATGACTGGAGATTAGGTGTGTACATTTTGATGTTTACAAATACCGAAGTGATGCCAGATAAAATTAAACATAAAGGTAAAACACACTGAGTTAGCTTCCGCCTTGCACACCCCTTAATTTTGGGAATAGATAGGTCCTTGATTCACTTCACAGAAGATTTCAGTTGGAGCAGTCTCACAATGACACCACACTCAGCCATGTGATAAAAGTAGATGGTCAAATTAAGCCCAACACAGTGTAGTCAAACCCCCATTTTTTGATAGTTAGGGACAAATTATTCATAGTGAGGCATGACACTCGCACTGGAGACAAACACACCTATTTCTTGGTGCCCAAAAGCCATCTGGAATTAAGCTTCTAGCCAGCTCATTATAACCCAGTGGCTGGTCACATGGGGTATGCTAAAAATCTGGATTGAATTATGGCCTGATTTTATTGCCCAAGCATCCTGGGGGATGTTTGCTGGTGGTGTGCATATTGCACAGAGTTCCAATTAGTGTACCAGTCGCCCATTCCAAATGCACCTTTGTGCCCATTAACATTAATAGAGATCCTGTGCAAGTGCAGTAGTGTGGACCTCATTGGGCCATTTCCCCAGAGTGCACAGGGATATCATCTTATTAGATTCTACAACATGATTTCCCAAAGTAGTGCTGCTGCGCAGAATTTCCAAAAAGAGTGTGGCGTAGACACTGTTTCAGGGTAATGTCCCAAGTTAGTGTCACAAAAGTGACAGTGACTGACCAGAGTGCCTCACACTTGAAAAGAGTTGTATCAACTGCTGAACATTTGGACTAGTGTATACCACCCTGAGACTGATGGGCCGGTGAAATGCCTGAATAAGACCTTGCAGTCCATGATTCATCAGATTATTCATGAGGATGAACACAAATGGTATCACTGATTAGACATTCTGTTATTTGCAATAAAGGAATGGGCCCAGGCCACTGGATTTTTTTTCCCTTTGAGCTTTTGTTTGGCTTATGTAAATATTGGACCTACATAAGGAAAACTGGGAGGAGGGTCCAAGTCCGAGTAAAAACAAAACTCAATATGTCCTGGACTTCATACACTGAAAAGGTTATCGTGGGGAAACTGCTCCAGGAATGTCAACACTGCCTGTACTAGAATCAATTAGGCGATTTACACTGGGAGATAAAATATTTGCTTTCTTCACCCAGCTCAAAGTTAGTAAAAGTAACTGGTAAGTGGTGAGTGGGAGATATTGATTATAGAGATACTGATTATATGATATTGAAGTGGTCGGTTCAGACAAGGGTGGAGCCACACTACCTTAACCTCCTGAAATGCATGCAGAGAGGCAGAGTCCGTTTCTCTTGTGACGATGGTAAAGGACAGAGATAAGCTGGGGCATGATGCACCACATTCAACCATTCCTGTCTCACTCCTTTGTGATGATGATCTCATGCAACAGCAATTTGCAGATGTGTTCTCAAATTGTTCACAAATTGTTCAGAATGAGGCAGAACAACGCTGAAGGGATTGTTTGGGTGCAAAGGCAGAATTTAGAAGGAATGCACTGCATCAGATGGAAGTACAGTGTTCTCTCGTTTATCGCAGGTGTTACGTTCTAAGAATAACCGGCGATAGATGAAATCCGCGAAGTAGCGAACTTTATTTTTTACAATTATTATAGATGATTATACTGATGCCCTCAGGGGTTGGTGCATTGGTGGTTCTTGGTGTCCGGGGCTGGGTGCTCAGGTATGCACCAGCTCACTCCCGGTGGCTACTCGGCGGGGCCTGGTGCCTGTCGCTCGGTCAGGCCTCTTCCGGGGCAAAGGGGGCCCTCGGGCCTCCGGCCTCGGGGCCTGCAACTCGGTTCACCCTGGCACAGCTGGCTGCCGGCAGAGCCGGCGGGCACGCCAGTGCAGCCCCTCTGGCTTCTGCTCCGTGGCTACTGGGTGACCCCTCGTCTGGGGATCTCCTCAGCCCTTCCCAGGAAGGTGGCACGGATGCCCCTCGGTGGTACTCCTTGGGCTCTCGCACTCTGGGGCCTCTGGATGTCTGGAGCCTGGATCTCCTCCATGCCTGCTTCATGCCCTGGGGACGGGGCTATGGGCCTCCACACCCTCTAGCAGACCGTTACATGGGGAAACCTTTTGTATACAAAGCGTTGATCCACACAGGTGTGCACACGGGTGTTCACTGTTCGTGAGACATAAACTACACCTTTCTTAGCTGCTACTTCAAAGCACATTGTGCGCTGTCTGTCCTGCGTGCTGCACAACAACTTTCAATATTTAGTATTTACTGCTGTTCACACTTAGCTAGATTAACGTGATGGTGTTGTGTTTAGTATGTTGCTTTGTTTTGGGGTTTTTTGCTTGTCTTCTCTTCTTTTTCTCTCAACAGGTGATCCAGGAGATTTTTTTTTCCTCTTTGTCTTTGTAAGTGCCCTTTCTCACTGTCCCTTTTCCCTTCTGCTTTTCTTTTCCTTCCTCTCTTTCTTTCTCCCTTTCCTATCCCCCAGTCATGTCTGTCCCATCTGTAACAACTGAAAATAAAATAAATAATAACAACAAAGTTTGATCAAATGGACCAATACGGCAATGCCATGATGATCCATTTGGCAAAATAAATCCATTTGGTATCCTTGTTGGTCTTCAGACAACAATTCTGACGGCTAAAGAACCAAATGGGACAGACAAAAAAAAAAAAAAGAAAAAAGAAAAAAGAATGAAACCAAAGATCAGACCCTGTTTTCAGGTCCAGAACATGAGAATAGAGCAGCTGCGAGAGAATTCAACATTAATGAATCAATGGTACGGAAATAGAGGAAGCAAGAAGAATGAGCTGAGAAAAGTTTGACTTATCTGACTGTTTGGTTTCACTAAATGCGCCTTATAATCCTTTGACGTTGACACTGTTGTGTTTGTTGTCTTCTTCTAGAGAAGATTTCTGTTAATTTGACAAGCTGAATTTACAAGTTTAAGGATATTTGCAAAACTGTTTGACTGTGGACGGTTTCCCATATGGAAACCATGTTCCACAATATTTATCTTTTATCGTTTGGACCAATGACTGTAGAAAACATGGACGACGCGTTAGCACCTCGTCCCATTGTGCAAAAATAAAGCCAAAATGTCCCACTTCTGGAGGCTGCCATCTTGCAAATTTGGAGCCAGAGTCTGCGCAGTAGTGACTTGAGGTGGAGCGACTGTGTAACGCTCCCGCCCACACACCCACTGGACGTGCCCGCAAACACGCCCGCCTACACTTTTTATATAGCCCGGCTGCTCCAGTTTATCTGCTGATGGGTTTACCGCGACTGATGACTCGTTCAATTAAGGTAAATACAACCATGTCACTGCTATGAAAAAGACACAGCTTATCATCCTTTAGTTCTAAAACATCTAAACACTTTGTTGTTAATTCGTTTGCTAGATTAGCCGCTAGCATACGCAATGTGTTGGGTGCTTGTTTCTAGCTAGTTAGCGATGCTACACACTTGTTACTCTAATAGTCTGTATTTTTGAATGATTCAGCACTCCTTAGGTTTTGTTATCCATTTTTAGACAGCGATGAGATCATCTGCACACTCTACAGAGGCCCAGAGTTACTGTTAATATCAAAAATATAATGCTGTCCTTTGAGATTTTAACATAAGACTGTGAGTGTAATGGATCTAAAACGGTTTAAATCTTCAGAGCCCTCTACAGCCTGGTAACATGGAGACTTTAAAAACATCAGCAGAACGTTTCAGTAGTGTAGTCTAATTTGTTCTTTTCATTTAATAATAGAGTCCATATTATAGCAACAGCTACATTCACCCTGGAGAGAAACTAGTGAGGGAGACCATCAGGACCAAGCTGGGTTTCCTGGGTCCAGAGGTTTGGAGAAACTTCTTCCTTTTCTTTCATCACAGCTGTCCTGTGCCAGAAGTTCTGTTGACCCACTGAGAGAGGCTTCATTTAAGAAACACCAGGAAGACTGAAGCTCATCGCATTGATCAAGCAGGACTCATGATCTTCACCAGCAGCTCCCTCACAGGGAAATCTTCAGCACTCCTCCGTAGGCCCGATCCAGGAGATGGATAAACCCAGCATTTCATGAACACTGTGATGGAAACCTTTGGTTTGTGTAATGTTATAAATACTCGGATACTCCTCAGAGGCCCTGGACTTTTACATAAAGATATTATATTCAGTCCTGTAGAAAGTTATATATTTAAAAATATATGATCCTCTCTGGTTACTCTGGTATGAATAACTCTGAATCACTTTATGGTAAATAACACACTATCTGCAAAAAACTGTGAAAGAATTCCAGATCACAAGTTTGAAAAAAAATAAATAAATAAATAAAAAAATGTATTCCAATGTACTAATGATATTTTACTAATATATTAATATAGGACAAGGTTCAGTTAGCTCTGCACAAAAACAGCTGGTAAAAAATGTCCTCCAAAGAGCTACTTTTTAATTTTGTACTTTGTGTACATTTCAGCACCTGTACCTTTTTACTTTTACTTGAGTAAAGAAGTTGAATTAGTACTTCAACTTTCCCCAGAGTATCTGTACTGGCTCTTAGCTTAAGAATGTCTGTACTTTCTAAAAGAAACCAACATTAATATTGATTGTAGGGTTAGTAGTCAAGAGCATTTGAGTTGAGTTGCACAAGTGTGAGCAGTTTCAGGTCTGACTAGAAAGAATATATATACTTGGCCAGTGTTATTAAGATGTACTTTTCAGGGTCTGCAGTCCTGGTGTGCTGATGACAGGATAGTTATGTTCTGAGAGTTACACTGTGAACTTGGGTAGTCTAAAGACTAAACATCAGTTTTAGTCTTTAATCTTTATTTGTCAGAACAATATAGAGCAGTGGTCTCAAACTCAAATGGGCCACTGCTGGCACTGTCGTCTCATTGGAGGGCCAATCTAGTGTTCAAGTAAAAACAAACAGACAAATAAAAACAGACAAATAACACTCCAGCTGATTAATATCAGAATCTCAGGTTCTTACTTGTCCCTGGCTAAAGCCAGCCTGCAAACCTACTACCAAAGTCTCTCTCTTCCCACACCCTGGGGACCAGTGGAGGTTTTAGTGCCCAAAACAGTCACTTGTATACGAGCAGCTATGTAGAAGGAGCAGAAGGACCTCCATTACTTCTTTTTCCATCATATTTCCCACCAGTAACTATACAGAAATTCCCCTTATATGGGCCCAAAGATGAGTTCCAAAGAAATAAACAAACCGGGATTTGTTTCTCATAGAGTAAGTCCAACTAAATTTGTCAAATGGGACAAGTAAAGCAGTTTCTCTTTCTCTCTCACACACACAAACATATACACACAGTGACCAGAGGGAAGGCATAGGAAAGCATGTTAGCCAGGAGATAAGCCTCCTTTGTTAGCTGGTTGACACTTAGAGGCCATTAATTAGACTGGACCCAAGGAAACAGGCCATTGACTTAACTAATAGCTGGTTCTTTTGTATCTCTGTGTGTGTTTGTGTGGTACAATCTCCTATTTCTCTAAATAACTCCAACTTGTAGTTTTAGTTTAGACATGGCATTGTCTTGCTAGCAGCTTTATCATCTTTATATTTAACAGATATAGTGCTTTATTGTTTAAAATACATTAACAATTGGCACGATACACTAATCAAACTCCATCCTTTAAGCTAGTTTTTTTCCCACTGGAAAAACCTCCCAGTTCAGTCAATAACAATTTCAAACCTGTAAAACCAAAATTAACAGGACTGTGTGTAAAACATGTTAGTAAATGTAGTAACATACACTACCACTCAAAAGTTTTAGAACACCCCATTTTTTCCAGTTATTTATTGCAATTCCAAGTCCAATGAATAGCTTGAAATGGTACAAAGGTAAGTGGTGAACTGCCACAGCTTAAAAAAAGGTAAGGTTACCCAAAACTGAAAAATAATGAAAAAGGTCTTTTTCAGGGATGACAACATGGGTTAACAATTTAAAGCTGTTCTGCAGCAATGGAGGTTGATCAAGCCTTAAAAGCTGGTGCTACTAATTCCTACAGGTGTTCCAACTTTTCTGGATTGCTTACAACTCCTTCTGTCTGCTCCAACTGCTTATTTATATTATGCTTTCATTTCAGAGAGCAATAAGACATTAAACTGCATAACTTTCAATAAAAAACTGCAAAAATTGGGGTGTTCTAAAACTTTTGATCGGTAGACTACATCCAAAGATACTAATTATTATGTTTGGAGTTTTATATAAAACATTCAAATCCTTTGAAGAGTCAACCTATAAAGTCTGTCTATGTTGATTTTCAATCCAAGAAACTTCTTCAAAATGACATTGGAGTCGTGGTGAAATTTGGGCTGGTTCCAGGCACTGAGCAAGAACTGGAAGACACAAGAACATCATTGATGAAGAGTAATTGTTGTTGACAGACTCATTTAGTTAGTTATGCATTTTTATTGTTTTATTTTAATATCTTTCCACTGGAAGCTAAGTGTACTTTTTTTAATTTGTAGGACAAGCATGTTTCAGCAAAATGGCTTCCTTGGGTCGGTGTATGATCCATCCACCCATCTATAGCATATTCAGGCTCTGGACTCCTGCAATCTAAGGAAAAAAATTCCTATTTATGAGCGAGATACCAGACACCCCTCAGTGGTAAATTTATTTCTGCTGCTTGTATCTGCACTCCCAATATTTTAGTCACTATTTAAATTTCATGGGCCTTGTGAGGAAGGGAAGAGATGAATCACTAAATGGACAGCTGTTCCTTCACTCTTAGCACTCTCTTTTTAACAAACAAGATTAGTACAGAATTTGCAGACCCTGGACCAATCCATTTGTCAGTCTGTTGTTCCATTTATTCCTTACTTATGAACGAGACCCTGAGATACACTAAATTGCCAAAAGCTCGTCTGACTTCACACTTATATGAACTTGAGTGACGTCCCATTCTTAACCCATAGGGTTTAAAATGTTGGCCTACCATTTGCAGCTATAACAGCTTCAACTTTTCAGGAAAGTGTTCCCACAAAGTTTAGGAGTGTGTTTATGGGAACTTTTGACCATTCTTCTCGTAATGCATTTGTGAGGTCAGACACTGATGTTGGACAAGAAAATCTGGCTTGCAGTCTCCACTGTCCTTCCTCAGGAGGCTGAGGTCTTTTAACATCTGCAGGAAGCTCCTGAGGATGTTTCACCAGTCGGTGGTTGCTGGAGTACTTTTCTATGCTGTGGTGTGCTGGGGGAGCAGCACAGCAAAGAAGGACTCATCCAGGCTGGAAAAACTGATCAGGAAGGCTGGCTCTGTGGTCGGCATGAAGCTGGACACTCTGGTGTCAGTGGCAGAGAAAAGGACACTAAAAAAACTGCTGGACATTATGGACAATGCTGGGCATCCTCTGCACACGGCCATAAACAACCAGAGGAGTCTGTTCAGTGACAGGTTGCTTCTCCCAAAGACAAGAACCAACAGACTTAAAAACTCCTTTGTCCCACACGCCATCAGACTGTTTAACTCCTCTCTGGAGGGGAGAGGGAGGGGGGACAGGAGGACAAAGGAGGGGGGAACAACTAAGCTGTAGTGCCTCTTCACTCCACTGTGCAATACTTTTTGTGCAATACTTTCTGTTAATAGTCAACGGTGCAATAGACTTCAATACTTGAAATGTGCAATTCCCTTGTATTCTCATTCCTATTTATTCTATTTATCCCTCTCGTATATTTTATTTATATATGTCTCTGTATTTATATATGTGTATATATATATATATATATAATATTCTGCTCACGTTCTGTAACTTCTGTCGGTGCTGTGCTTTTGGAAACCGAATTTCCCAGAGGAACCCACCCGAGGGATTAATAAAGTTTTATCTTATCTCTTACCTTATCTTAATTGATTCCAAAGTTGTTCTGTCAGGTGGAGTTCAGGACTGTGCAGTCAAGTTCTTCCACACTAAACTCACTCCATGTCTTTATGAACTTTGCTCTGTACATTGGTGTGCATCTATGATGGAACAGGAAGGGCCATCCCCAAAAAGTTCCCACAAAGTTGGGAACATAAAATTGTTCAAAATATGTTGCTATGCTGAAGCATTTAGAGTTCCTTTTACTGGAGTCAAGGGACTGAGGCCAACGCCTGAAAAACAATCCCACATCTTAAGCCACCACCAAACCTTACAATTTGCACAGTGCAATCAGACAGGTGCAATTCTCCTGACAACTACCACACCCAGACTCATCCATTGGATAGTCAGACAAGGAAGCGTGATCCATCACTCCACTGCTCTAGAATATGGTGGCACCATGCTTTACGCTATGCAGCTGATGCTTTGCATTGCATTGGGTAAGAATTAGATGCAGCTTCATGGCCATGGAAACCGATTCCATGGACTTTTCAGTGCACTATTCTATAATTAATCTGAAGGCCAGATGAAGTTTGGAGGTCTGTTATGATTTACTGTTAGAAAATTGGCCAGCACCTTAGCATCCACAAACCCCGCTCTGTAATTTTAACGAACCTACCACTTCATGGCTGAGTTGCTGTTGTTCATAATTGCTTCCATTTTGGTATAATACCACTAACAGTTGACTGAAATGTTTTGTAGCAAAGAAATTTCACGACTGGACTTATGTTGCTGGTGGCATCTTATCATGAAAAAACTCATGAATTCACTGAGCTCCTGAGAGCGACCCATTCTTTCACAGATGTTTGTAGAAGCAGTCTGCATGCCTAGGTGCTTGATTTTATTAACCTGTGGCCATGGAAGTGATTAGTACACCTGAATTCAATGATTTGTATGGTAAAGAAATACTTTTCGCAATATAGTGTACTTGCAGTCCTCCAAACTAGGCCCCATTCACTCTCACATAATGGGCAGTTCACCCTTTCCTGCTCTTGAACATGAAGGTGCTAGTTCTCATCCCAGACACTTTGCATTCTGCTGCAAACCTCCCCGGTGCAAGCTGGAGGTCATAGCTTGGTGATGCAATTAGGACTGCATTATCCACAAAAACCAGACTTAAATGTGTGTACCTATAGCAATATTATGTCTGGATAAACAAATGTAGTCATCAGGGAAACATGTGCTATTATGATGCTGTTTGTTCCATTATGAGACTTGTAGGGCCCAGTGTTTTAATAACAATGTCTCATGTTTTAATAGAGCACAACACTAAATCATGCATTTTTAATATACCAAAAAATACACAAAATACACTTGTAGTAAATTCTAGTGACTGACTACAATCTTGTGGTGGAAAAGAGAAACCTGTTTAGCTCCAGGCACTCACAGATATTCTGGCTTTCTATTTTACAACCTTTACCACAGTTAGAGAAGAAGTTATCCATATGTTGTTTTCTCTCCCTGTGTCTTTCGAGCTCTCGGTTAAATAAACAGTAAATCCTTGGCTTACTATTGACCTCGTGGTTAAGCAGTTAGTAGTGCAGTGTTACACACATGCACACAGTACATCCAAACATTAATAGCTCAGACCCCCCACATAGAGTAGATCACGGTTGACAACCAATCTCTCTTTCCCTCTGAGTATGTGTATTCATCCTCATCAGTGTTTGTGTGTGTTCCCTAATTGGAATGCTATGCTTTTTTTCATGTAATCACAGACGCCTGTGGAATTTGAGCTGATATGAAAGTAATTGTCTCACTTTGGCTGGGTCAGAAATTGTAACAAACTGGGGGTTTTTTCACAGTCAGAAATGGAACACAATATGCTCCTGTGTTTTTACTGTGACTCTGAGCTGCTGGAGGGAATAAGTTGTAAGAATCACAGTTTTTTTTTCTTACCCAGATGCACTAAACTTTAACTTGAAGCTAAAGTTTTTATTTGTGTCAGCCACTGTCTCTATTATTGCAGGACAAGTGTGTTATCTGTAGATGGAACTGTTTATGTGTGTTTGTGGCTGGACACATAAATCCTAATTGGCTCTTCAGTGTAAACATCCTTCACTAACTCGTCAACAGATTAATACCAGGCAGAGCAGTCAAGGAGATTTTTATTTGTGCCTTGTAAAACCTACTTTGAATCTTGAAAACATCTTGAATCATGAACCATTGAAACTATATAATATGAAATTTTCCTCTGAAATGTCTTGTGCTTATCTGAAAGGATGTTTCAACATTAATGTGACATTCACAGTAATGTGACATTAATTAACATTAATTAACATTAATGTCACATTACTGTGAATGTCATATTAATGTGACATTAATTCACATTAATGTGAATGTCACATTAATGTCACATTCTTACACAAGAGACAGATGTTGAAATGTTGAAAATAAAAAAAATGTCTGCCTCATTAGTCTAATGTCTGTAAAGTCTGGAATGTAAATGATTTATTAAGAGATTAAGTGAAGCAGTACTCTACAATGACTGAGTTGTCTCATCATGGATATGGTCGATGTAATGCACATCATTTCATTGTGACATTTACTCTACCAGGAATATTTTTTTTGGAAAACCTTAGAATACTTCAATATACTACTTTTTTACCTAACAAAAAACAAACAAAATAAAATGTTTCAGTCCAGTCACCATCAACTGATGATGAGATTCAAAATCTTAACATCAAGATGAGTTTTTGAACCAGATGATTTGAACTTCACTTTTGGCAGTCTGTGAACACCATAGCCAGCCTGTGAGGTCAGTCAGTGACTGGTTCCCAGAAGATTCATTTTGATAATTTTTGTCCACTTACTAATCCTTTTACTCAGTTGGTAGAAAGAGTCACCCAGTAGCAACAGGGTTGATTGTAAAGGTCAAAATATGGATGCAACCACTCTGATGTTACCTACTGGTTTTTGGACTAATAGTATTCTGGAGCCAGAAGTGATATTATTTGGATGGGAAGGTAGCGTGCTAAGTTTTCAGCTAATGCAGGCAAGCTTGGTTAGGAGGACTCTTTCATAAATGCAACACAAAGACACATGCTAAAATGTGCTAATAATAATAAATTCTTTAACGCCACTCACGACAACTGAAGCAGACTAAACCTCCATACTAAATAATGCCACTAAAAACAGTATGAAGATATGAAGAGATTATGGACACAAATCAGGAAAGATGCTGATACTGTATGAGTGCATGTAGGTACACGACTGTGCAAAAATATCGACCCGTACCTTATTTCTTTATATTTTTATTCAGTTCAGTTTACTCAGAAAGTGGTGTGTTGCTGCAAAAATGGTGAGGAAAAAGGAAATTAACGATGGAAGAGAGACAGACCATCATATCACTTAAAAATGTAGGTCGGTCCTACAGAGAAATTGCAAAGAAAGTTAAGGTGTCAAAGAGTGATTCAGTTGTGTCTTTAGGTCTGCCAGACCTCTTCCTGTCAGAGGACAAGTTTCTGAGAGTTAACAGCTCGTGTGATAGGTGGCTCACAGGACAACAGGTTCAAGAACAGCTTAATAGTGGTCATAGTAAGAAAGTCTCAGTTTCAGCTGTGAACAAAAGACTTAGAGCTGCAGGTTTGAAAGGACGAGTTGCAGCAAGAAAGCCACTGCGAAGGCATCAAAATAAGACAAAGAGGCTTGTCTGGGCCATGAAATACCACCACTGGACTACTGAAGACTGGAAGAAGGTATTATGGACTGATGAATCTAAATTTGAAATCTTCGGATCATCACGCAGGATCTTTATACACCGTAGAGTAGGTGAAAGGATGGTTCCACAGTGTGTGGCATCAATTGTCAAACATGCTGAAGGAAGTGTGTTTTGCTGGATCCAGGGTCGGTGACTTGTACAGAGTGAGAGGGACCCTGAACCAAAACAGCTACCACAGCATTCTGCAGCCCCATGCAGTACCCTCTGGTATGTGTCTAGTTGGTCAGGGGTTCAGCTTACAGATATGGGAAGAGCCTTCTGAACAATATTTGATTTCTATTGTAAAAAGAATGTCACTGGTGTGTTCAGCTATTATATCTGAAAAAAAGTGGCTACTGTAGCAATCAGAATTATGGGGGGAAAGGGAAAGACGTAGACAAGAGAAGTTCAAGAAAAGAAGAGGGAAAGAAAAACAGAAGAGAAGAGGGAAAGAGAGAAAAGACCCCGAAAATCAGCTGGATCACCTGCTGGAAGGAAAAAAAGCAAAAAGAGAACAACAGAGTAGGGAGACCACAGCAACAACCTAGATAAGTATAAGTAACAGTATAAATATTGTAAGTATTGTATTGTAAGTAATAAATATTGTATGCTACTGAGCAGCATGTAAGACCGACAACACACAGTATGCTTTGAGGCAGCAGCCAAGGAAGATAGTGTACGTCTGTGAACACCTGTGTGTGTTAGCACACTTGTATTCAAAAGGTTTCTCCATGTAACGATCTGATAGTGGGTGTGGGGAGCCGTAGCCCTGCCCCCCAGGAGGCATGGAGCAGCCATGGAGGAGATCTAGGCCCTAGACATCTAGAAGCCCCCCCAGAGCGCAAGAGCCCAAGGAGGGGGCTTACGGAGGAGCAGCCACACCACCCTCCTGGAAAGAGCTGAGGAGTCCCCCAGACAGGGGGTCCACCAGCAGCCAGCTGTGCCAGAGCAGACTGAGACCCAAGCCCAAAGGCCCAAGGTCCAAGGGCCCCACACCCCCCGGAAGGGGCCTGACCAAGCCACGGGCGTCAGCCCCACCAAGCAGCCACCGGGAGTGAGCCAGCACCTGAGTGCCCAGCCCCGGACACCAGCCACCAGCAGGGAGTGTGGTCAGGGGACATCCACCGGGCGGGGGGGGGCTGAGATGTTCCCAGAGAGGTGGAGTCTAAGACCCGACCTGACACATAGACATTGACAAATATGCACACACAGACACAAACATGCATTCCCACCCTCATGGACACATATACAAATACTTGGCACTCGCCCAAAATGGAGACAAACAGAAATGAACACTGTACACACACTCACACTCCTCAAACATACTCAATCCGTAGCCCTTTTCCCTGGGGTGGAGACAAGCAGACCGCCCCCGGTCCTGCAGCAGCAGGGAGACCCAGCATCCCAGACCCCGGCCAGACAGCCAACTCCTCCTCCCGGCCCCGATGATGAACAGAGAACAGGGGTGTGAAGACCCCATACCTCCCTCCGCCTGCTCATATGTAGTGTTGGATGTCTAGGTTTTGAAATAAAATTGAGGCACAGGTGGCCAGAAGAGGACAGAGTAATTTTGAATGAAAAAAAGAAATTGGGGTGTTCTAAAACTTTTGACCAGTAGTGTATAAAGCACCAGTTCACAATAAGAGTCACTTCAAAGTGCTTTATATTTAAGGTAAAGACCCTACAATATTAGGGTCTTTAAGACGGATGGATGGATGGATGGTCTCACAATTACAGTTTTCTCAATCGATTTAGCTGAATTCTCACAGGAGAAAGGTAATTCTCCCCACTCTTCATGCAGTTTTCAAAACAGTTAAAGAATTTTCAGGTCACAGAGTCACCTGTGAAAGAGACACTACAGTAATTAAGGTCTTTTTCACATTTGTTAAAAAATGAATAATTAGTCAATCACTTCAATTCTGTGTTGAACTTATCACTACCCTTTAAAGACTTAGTCATCAACGTGTTTATTTTATTTTCAAAACCTTACTGACTTTGGAAAGAATTTTACAAAAACGTAGGCCTACTGTAGAGTTATCATTTTTCAGAAACAAAAAATAAATGTGATGGATTTTTGTGAAACTTTACAAAATTGTTGAAATGGAGAAAAGCCAAATACTAGTGAAATTACACGAATCGGGAAAAGACAAAGAAAATACATACAGTCTGAGAACATAGCACCAACACGCTGCATACATTCAGCAACCACTTTATTAGGTACACTTGTTCCACTGCAATGCAATGCTGGACAGTATTCAAGAAAGTGAGCGATCTAGAGCCGTGCCTGACAAAAGTACAAATTGTTTGATGAGTTGTCAGATTCAAGTGAGAAGTGCATCAACACAGTAACAAAATATCTTTAGTGGTGAAGCATGTGTAGAAACAGCAGAGGTGTGTGTGAAGACACTAAGAATGTTTGATGTGGGTGTGGAAATGTGTTACTGATTTGAGAACTGCATTAAGAGTCCTAAGAATGACTATTCTGCTGTGAGCCAATTAAGCCAAAGCGACATTACATGCTAGAAACAAAAGCACTAACTGAGGTGACAAGCTTCTCTGTGTTGCTTATAATAAAGTATGACCTACAAGAGTTCTATTCCTATTTCTCTAAAACAATGTCTAAATGGCCTTGATAGGCTGCATTCATTTTATTTTTGTACATTGCTGCTTTGTTGTGCAGTGTGGATGTAGAATTGACTGAGCAATTGTTATTTAGGGGGAACTATAGCGTGTTCAAGGTTTTCTTTGACTGCAAAAATGAATTTTTATTTCAGTTATAATGTCTGCCAACTGTATTGTCCTGTGACACAAGAGGAATAATTGTTTACGCAGTGTTATTATAGGAAATATCATAGGACGCAGAGGTCGTATAAGACATATTGATGTTTCATTTCCCATCCACTTGGATTCAGACACACGCACAATTCTGGTGAGGTGAGTCATGCATAGAGCCAACAACAGCAGCTCAAATATATTAATGTACAACTAGAAATTTGTGTCTAGTCAAAAGTCAAAAGTAGTCCTTTTTTGAGATATTTGAAACTTGGCATTCAGGAAGGTGCAAGGTTCTTTATTTGCCATTTGTGCATAAAACCAGCAGTCAAGGCACATTCGAATTCCTGTGCAGAGCTCTCTTAGTCATAGTAAGCATGTTAGAAAAATATAAAGAAATAAAGAAGACAAGAAAATACTAATATAAATGGTAAATCATAAATTACACCCCCTCTACAAGAGGGGGCTCCGGAGGAGCAGGATGGAGTGAGTCCAGCCAACATTTCCTTATTTTATGCAGTGTTTCAGTTTCCCTGCTGCCAAGGAATGCTTTGGAAAAGAACAAAAGCTTTTAACACAGTTCTTGGACCACGAGATTTGCTTAATCGTAAAGTATCTTGTACTGACACTCTACACCTCATCAGTGAGTCATGTTGGCTCCCCTCCTTGTCGAATGATTTCAGATTTTGACAGAAAAGTGTACCTGTAGTTGTAACAAGTCAATGTTTTTTTGGTTTTTAAAAAAAAAACGTAAATCTGAAAACCAAATATCATAGATCAGTTAAAGCATTTAATTTGGGTAAGAGGCTTAAAGCCTCTCTTAAATGTAATGTATTTTGTTTTCATAGCTCAGTCACATTAAAGAGTGTTGTAGTGCTACCCAGTGGTTGTACCTGTACTTACACCCTGTGCCAGCTTCCTTAGTGCAGCTTACTATGTGTTCATGAAGAGATATTGTTTTATATTTTCAGTGTTTTGCTGATGTTTTAGTATTAAAAACATAATAATAGTTGCAAAAAAGAACTGAATTATCTCCTAACCTTATTTTACTAAACAATAACCATGATGACAAAAGACACAAGAGATACGGTTCTCAAAACAAAAACAAGTATCCATTAAAGTGATATACACATGAATATATCAACAATTATGAGCCAGTTTTATCATTTACATGACTCTCCAAAAGTTGATTCTGTTCATGTGGACGTTTTCATTGGGAGAAACGTTTCGTCACTCAACCAAGTGACTTCTTCGGTCTCAGCTGACTGCAGGTTTCCCAGATCTTATAAACAGGACATTTGCATAATGACTGAAACCAGCCCACTGAAGGAACAATGGGCTGTCTTTTACATGACTCTGCACTGAGTATTTTTGCTTCTGCATGTTAGATTTTAAAGCTTTTATACTGTGAGACCATTTAGAACCAACCTGACTTCTACTTTTTACTTTAGAATTTAAATTGTAGTTTAATACACACACACACACACACACACACACACCCCAGCAAAATACAACCCCACGTGTTACACACGAACATGTGGCTGCAGCTGGTCAACTTCAAACATAACCAGCGGATGTAGCCATTTTAACCTTCCTTCAAAATAAAATAGAAGAATACTTAAGACCATGTTCTCAACTTATTTAAACCTAACTATACAGTACAAATAAGGATGTAATTCATACCATATCCATTTTTATGCCTGCATTTTTAAGGGAACTATAATTACAGTAATGGAACAATAAAATAGCATTTCATAAAATGCTATCCCAAAGCTAGGTTATCAAATGGGATAAAATGGGGAACGTTTCAATGCCCTAAACCTGAATCGCGAAGAGCCCCACAAGCCTTATTCAATACCCCTGCTTTCAGTATTTACCTTTGAGAGGTTTGCACTATTTTACGGTCCGTATGACTTCTCATTGTGTTCCAGTTCGTCGCTGGCATCGCAATGCTTTTAAACTGAAGGTACGTAACGGATACAGTGTCGCTGTCGCAGTGTCATTTCCCTGAAGTTAGCTTCCGTGGTTCTCCTGGAGGTTTTTTGCAACGTGGTTCTGGAGCTCCACAAGTAATCAGGTAGTAATGTCATTAAAGTACTCGGTCCACTTTTTATAATCTTTGTATCGAATTTGGTGTGGGACGTTTCCGTTCTTCATACTGGTTTTTGACTGTTGTACCTCTGTGGGAGTTTAACGGGGCTAACGAATAGCACGTTAGCTATGTTTAGCTTCTGCATGTAAACAGTACACGTGTTTACGTAAACAATACACTTATTTACGTGTGTGAACGCGGGTTTGGCTTGGTGCGGCCTGGAGGTTACCTTTGACCGTTGGTCAACTTTGTACTCATGAAACTGACCAAATGCTGGTGTCATGGTTAGCACTGTTGTCTTTGAATCCACCGATCCGAGTTCACGTCACACCTCGGCCTCCATAATGCCGCTGTACATGTGCAATGGCAATAAAGGGCTGTTCTATATCAGTGGACGTAGTTTTACAGCTAGTTATTATTATATTTTCTATAATTATCTGGGGAAACCAGTCACTTCACTGTGTGTCTGACTAGTTTTGCATTTGGCTAGGGTCAGTATCAGTACTGGTAGCAGGAGGCAATACCTGGAACCTGCAGAGGTTGCACAGTCCAAGTCCTCCATCATGGAACATCAATATGTGCCTTTGCTGTGTCCCCCGGTAACGTCTCAAGAGCATGAAGGAAACTCCAGGTGACAGAGCGAGACAGCGCCGTAGAAGGTCCCTAACTGATATCTGCTCCTTTGAGGAATGACGAATAGTATGAGCACCACCAGAGCTCTACAAAATGACCTCCAGCAGGCCCCGGGGACCCACATGCTCCCCTGCCCTAGTCCCCCAGTAGCTTCTTCTCTTGCCATTACCCTCCACCCCATATCCAACATTGACCTTGACCTCCAGCAGGCCACTGTCTCTGACCAGACTGTCAGAAACCAGGCTCATGAGGGTGGCCTCAGGGCCTGACGTCCTTAAGTGCTGTGCTGTCCTGTGCTCACTGTTTAGCACTGTGGAGCCCAGTTGGCATTTGCCATAGAATACAAAACTAAGAATTTGCAGGTCCACTCGTGGCACCCTGTTCTTTACCCCGAGCACATGTGACAGATGTGAAAGGCTTTTGAGAAACTATCAAGAACCAATCCATGGAGGAACACACGGATCTCTGCAGGCTTAGGGTTAGGCAATGGCATGCTGACTGTTGTACTCAGTGGTATCATTGTGAATTATACAAGTTAATCAAACTTTCAGTTGAGCCACAGTAGTCATACACAGTGAGGATGTAACGCTATTAACAAAATATTTCTATGTCCGTAAAGTTTCAGTAGCCAATTATTATCCTAACCCCCAATTATGTAAATCATTATTATAAGGTTGTATTTAAAACTTCCTGGAAAATCTTCAGCTGATCCAAAATGCTGCAGCGTACTGACACGGACTAGAAAGAGAGAGCATATTTCCCCCGTACTGACTCCTCCTCATTGACTTCCTGTTAAATCCAGAGTCAAATTTAAAATCCTGCTCCTCGTGTACATAGTCTTAAATGATCAGTCCCTGTCTTATCTTAAAGACCCCATAGTATCATATCACCCCAATAGATAGTGATCTTTACCGTACCCAAACAAACATAGTGTCTTGAGGCAACAGTTGTTGTAATTTGGGGCTGTATAAATAAAATGTAATTTAAAGTAACGTATTTTGAAACACATTTCAATATAATGTTACAGATGGATGAGAACCTAACAGAGGGAAATGGAATGGCAGTAGCTCTTAAAGACGAGGATATGGACATTACAGTAACAGCTCGACTAGAAGATGCCCTGGTGACCTCTGACAATGCTGAAATGGTGTCAAACACACAAACACCTTTAGAAGAAGAAAGGGCAGATGCACAAATGCACTCAATAGCAGCAACCGTGTCTTTAGACACGCATAAGAGCGACGAGGATTCTGAAGACTCAGACAGGTATGAAGACGCACAGCTGTTTGCGTGGTAAAACAAAGACAAGTGTCACTAATACTCTTTTCCTGTCCTCAGTGACAGCTCTTCCTCTTCCTCATCATCTTCATCCCTCTCTTCTCCCTCTGCACCTGCGGTTGAGGAAGATGATGATGACGAAGGTTTCAGCCAACCAGCACCCATCAAAACACGGGATGAGATTCTGCTCGAGGTCAGTGTGTGTGTGTTCTTGTTAATACGGTGAGGTTCGCTGTAGACCATTGTCAATCAATCAGGATGCAGAAAACAAAGCGCTGTTTAAAAAAAAAAAAAAAAAAAAAAGGAAAGGAAAGAAAGCATGCAAAATTGCACAAAAAAAACTGCAAAAGGTGAACCGCATTATAGCGAGGGACCACTGTAGTCAAATATTAATTTTAACATTGAAGGGACTTTAATGGTTTGAGTTAGGGCTGGGCAATGTGAAGAAAATATAATAATAATAATAATTATGTTTTTTTTAAGGCTATATACTAATATACCGTATAGTGCCTACTCATTCAAATTAACCATTCAACAGTGTTTTTTTGAATGAGTAGGCACTATATGGTTGAAAATAACATTTGTTTCTGGGGGTTATTTAAACAGATAGATAAAACAAAAGACTTCACCTTTAAGTTTCAAAATGTACCTCAACACCACAAAGTAGGAATTAAAGACAGCTAAAAGGGTACATTCATTTGTACTTCACAGTGCAAATGGATAATGACCCAAAACACATCGCAACAGCAGCTCAGGTCTGTTCTTCAGTGGCAGGACAGAGCATGTTTTTCAGTTATTAAATGCAAAACTGAATCCAGAGAGACCCTCAAACGACAGAAACTGAACATAGGTCAGGTCGAGGCATGGCAGAGTCTCAAGGGACAAAACGCTGCATTGGGTCGTGCCCATGGGTTCCAGACTTACAAAGCACTTAAAAAGATTTTACTTGTTTGGATAAAATCCCTGCACTTATGATTAGTAATTACAATAAGTGGTAAATCTTTCATCATTTGCCTCACATAGTACACTTATGATGGGGAACTAGAGCTACATTAACCTCCCAAGCAGAGATGGCCTGTGTTATTGAAAATCTCAGAGGGAGCAACAGGATAACTCATTACTAAGTCTGATACCAACATTTTGGCAAAAATGCTTGATAAGAATTAAATGAATAAAAATTACTCAGGGGCAGTAATAAAATGTCTAGATTTTATTTGTGATTGTTCCTTTAATGATGTCATGTGATGTGAAGTAAAAATACCAACAGCATTAACGCCACACTGAGCATTTTTAGTTATTACATTCCAACCAACAAGAACCATTATTAGCGTCTTATTGTCCACACTTTGCCACCATGTGTTTGTTTTTTTTTTGTTGTTGTTTGTTTGTTTTTTTCCCCTGAATTCTGAACACCGTCCAACCTTATGCCTAAATGTCATGTTGTTTGTGTGCAGGAACTTCCAGCAGTGGAGGAAGTATGTATTACCTTACCAGAAGAAGCAGAATTGCAGCCACTGGGCACCGTGTCTAATGTTATACAGCAGCTTGGTAAATATAGGCACAGATTGTTTTAAGGCTACATTAGTGTCTTCCAGAGGAAGAGCAGGAACAGTTTTGGCTTGTTTTTCAACTTTGTCTTTTACCACCGTTTCTGTCACTGCAGTTATTATCCAGTCCCTGAAAGACACGCCTCCTCTTAATGATGGCAGCATTATCTTTAAGTCTGATCGGGAGGCTGCGGCCAAGGTAAGGGTGCCAACAGAAGCTTCTCTTTTGTAGAATGCAATAAGTTGCCTGTGTGGTTTTAAGGCCTTTACACATTGGACGAGTAAAATGCTTGCAAACATTTTGTGCATTTAAAAATGTTTTTCAGACTCAACTATTCTTGATGCAGCCGTTCACACCAAACACATAATTACACATGACGAATTTGCAGCATTTATTTTTACATCAGGTTTAGATCAGGTTTAATTTTTATGGCATTTCAGGTGCATATAAACACATATGACCACTCATACCTTTGTCCAGTGGTGACGCAATCAAAGTGTTCAGTATGACGGAACATTTGATTGTTGTCACAGAACGGCTCTCAGCCTTCTCAGCTATGGTCCCTTCTCTGCTAACGAGCTCAAACTGCCTCACTGACATCCTAAAATATGTACAAAGCGGCCGTGATACAGCTTCAACTCCTTGATCAAACCGTAAAATTATACATGCTTGAAAATGGGTTGAAGCCCGAAGCTCTTTCTTCCTATGCATCAAGACGACTCTTTCTTCCTTTTTTTGGTTTTGTGAAATCAGGACCAGCTCATCATTCCATGATTTCAGTTCTGTTTTTACACAGATGTTTGTTGTTGTGTTTTTTTTTTGTTTGTTTGTTTTTTGTTTTTTTTGCGGATGATGTGGTTCTGTTACCTTCATCAGGTGGTGACCCAGCTTGTATTGGAGCAGTTTGTGGTCAAGTTTGAAGCAACGGGAATTGGAATTAGCACCTTCAAGTTTGAGACCATGGTTCTCAGCCAGAAAAGGGTGGAATGCCTATTGCCCCAAGTGGAGGAGTTGATACATTACAGGTCAAAAGTTTTAGAACACCCCAATTTTTAAAAAAAAAAAATTTTTTTTAAATAGATGACCATGGAATCAGTTTATAGACCAAAATGTATTCTAAACTTTTGATTCATCAAAGTAGCCCCCTTTAGAACAGCTGAACATACCTGTGGCATTTTTTTCTACAACAGAAATCAAATATTCTTCAGAAAGTTCTTCCCATGTTACAGAAGTTCCCATAAATGTGGACCTTGTAGGTTGTGTTGCGTTCACTCTTCCGTCCAGTTCATCCCAAACCAGCTCGATGGTGTTTAAGTCAAGCTCACCATCTTATTCTTTTTTCCTGAGTTAGTTCTGGCATAGCTTGGATTTATGTTTTGGGTCATTATCTTGCTGTAGGATAAACCCCTGACCAACTAGACACATACCAGAGGGTACTGCATGGAGCTGCAGAATGCTGTGGTAGCTGTTTTGGTTCAGGGTGCCTCTCACTCTGTACAAGTCACCGACCCTGGATCCAGCAAAACAGCCCCAGACCATCACACTTCCTCCTGCATGTTTGACAGTTGATGCCACACACTGTGGAACCATCCTTTCACCTACTCGACAGCGTACAAAGATCCTGTGTGATGAACCGAAAATTTTAAATTTTTATTCATCAGTCCATAATACCTTCTTCCAGTCTTCAGTAGTCCAATGGTGGTATTTCATGGCCCAGACAAGCCTCTTTGTCTTATTTTGATGCCTTCGCAGTGGCTTTCTTGCTGCAACTCGTCGAAACTGTACTCACTGACAGCTTGACTTTCTTTGCAGTCTCTCTGTAGGACAGACCTACATTTTTAAGTGTTATGATGGTCTGTCTCTCTTCCATTGTTAATTGCCTTTTTCTCACTGTGTTTGTAGCAACACACTACTCTCTGCAGTACAATACTGTTCAACTGATGCTCATGAGGGTATGGTACCACAGTGTGTTCCAACACTGCTTTTATCCAGACAGAGGGGGTTGGAGGTAATCCAGAAAAGTTGGAACAGCTGTAGAACCAGTTTCGAAGCTTGATCAACCTCCATTGCTGCAGAACAACAAAATATTTAATTGATTTTGCGTTCCCTGAAAAAGGCCTCTTTGTATAATTCTGAAATCCCCCCCACACACACACACACACACACACCTGTGGCAGTTCACCACTTACCTTCGTACCATTTCAAGCTGTTCATTGGACGACTTGAATTGAAATAAGTAACTGGAAAACTTTTGACCGGTAATGTATGTTACAAGGCCAGTTCGCATCCGGAAAATGTGGATTTTTTGTCGTTTTTACTTTTACAACTTGTTCAGTGTGTAAATGCCTTTACACACAATGGTATGACAGTGTTGTGCTGTTTCTTTGTTTCAGGTCTTTGAGGTATTTGGCCCGGTGTCCAACCCGCTGTATGTTTTACGTTTTAATTCTGTGGACCAGATTATCAGTAAAGGGCTGAAAGAGGGTACTACCCTTTATTATGCACCAGCCATCAAGGAGTACACGGGATACATCCTCACACAGCAGCTAAGACTGTAAGTACACCATTAGCATAAGAAGTATTGGTCTCAGTACACTACTGATGTGGTTCTGTTGGTTCGTAATCATATCCTCTAATATGCACTGGAGAGCATGAAATGGCTGGTATGGTTTTTGCCAGAAGAACGCTCCCTCTGTGTTTGACAAGAGAGCCTGTCGCTCACTTTCCTCTCCTACAGCGTCTCACTTTGTGAACCAAAATGGTCACAATATCAGCAGATGAGTTGATGAATGATGGAAATAAGTCATCAGGAGTTGTAGCTCTGATGTTCATGAGCTCATCTCTGGTCTGAGAAGTTCTGGTTGTATGGCAAAGCACTGAGTTTATCAGAGCGCACCGAAACACAGAGCTGGCTGTCTCGGGCACCATCACAAAGGAGATGTGTAGCCTGCTGTCATCGTGATTGAACTTCAGAGAAGCTGATGACCATAGATTGTTGGAAGCTCATCTTTAATGACGTTCATGTTTTCATTGACTGAATCCAAGTATTAAGCATTAAAACTGACAAGCTGATGCAGTTTTTCCTTCTTTTTTTTTTTTTTTTTTCAATCAAAGGTCCAAATCTGCAATTCAGTCATATTTGGATTCCTTTGCTTCCAATCCATTTCAGTGGTGTACAGGGGCATATAGATATTTAGTTTTCTGTGTTGACCGCATGTAAGCTACTTTTGATTCGGTGAATGGAAGCTGTTAGGCTAAGGTCATGTCTGTGTGTTTGTTTGTTTGTTATGTTCAAATGAAAATAATTGTGTGCAGATTAAAGGGATCAGATGCATCCTGGAAAAATGACCAAGAACCGCCAGAAGAGGTATGTATCCAACAACGTCCATTGTTCATTCAGAGTCACATTCACAGATATTTTGGGTTTGCCGAGTGGATACTAGTGCTACTTGCTGCCCTACTCTTCGTGGACTTCTTTTTAAAATTTGTTTTATGACTTTATTCTTGGCTTTGGTTGTTATACTCCGTCACTGCATACCACAGTTTTGTTGAGGAGGTCAATCCCTCTGTAGTTGGAGCTCACCCTCCAGCCCCCCTTCTTAAAGATGGGAACCACCACCCTGGTCTGCTAGTCCAGAAATACCACCCCTTATCTTCTCGCAGCATTGTAGAGGTGTGTCAACCAAGACAGCCCCACAACATCGAGAACCTTCAGGAACTTCATGCACCCCAGGGGCCCTGCCACCAAGGAGTTGTTTAACTGCCCCGGTGTTGTCCCCCGCATCTCCAGAGTTGCTTCCTCTATGGAAGACGTGTCAGTGGGATTAAGGAAGTCCTCAAAGTATTCCTTTTACCGGCTGACAGTATCCTCAGTCGAAATCAGCTCTGCCCACACTATACACCAGGGGTGTCGAACTCCAGGCCTCGAGGGCCGGTGTCCTGCAGGTTTTAGATCTCACCCTGGGTCAACACACCTGAATCAAATGATTGGTTCGTTACCAGGCCTCTGGAGAACTTCAAGACATGTTGAGGAGGTAATTTAGCCATTTAAATCAGCTGTGTTGGATCAAGGACACATCTAAAACCTGCAGGACACCGGCCCTCGAGGCCTGGAGTTCGACACCTGTGCTATACACTGTGCATGTAGAGCACGTTTCCCCTCCCGAGTTGCTCCCGCACTCGAGTTTTTGGTTCAGCCAGTGCCCGAGCTGCTTTCCGCTTGGTCTGTCCATACCCATCGGCTGCCTCCGAAGTCCCACAGCCTAACCAATCCCAATAGGACTCCTCCTTCAGGATTCCTTCTTTATGATTTCTGTCACAGATTTTTATAATTACTATATTTTTCCTCTCTCTCCACCTGTTAAGGCTCTAGACTATAGTGATGATGAGAAAGAGCAGGAAGCAAAGAGAAAACTGAAAAATGCCAAAAAGAAGGACACTAGCCACACAGGTACTCCCATAAAAACACATCTCCAGTTCTTCTATGTGATGTATAGCATGGATAATGATATCAGCTGAAATTAGAATACTGTAGAAGCACAAGTTTATATGCAGTTTTTCAGGTTTTGAAGATTAAAGTGTTACCAATAGAAGGTGATACCATCCATCTTTAAACACATTTTCTTGTTCTCCCCCTCTTTTCCAGACAAACCTACTCAGAACCCTTCGCAGCAGCAACATAAGCATGATGGGAGGGGCTTCCCACCAAGACATACAAGGCCTTCTTTCCACCACCAGTACTCAAGATCATTCAGACACACAGAGCCACCACCAGGACACACAAATTTCCCCCCTATGTTCCTCCCTACTCCCTGTCCTTACCCTCCACCTCCTCACCATTTTCCACCCTCTAACTTCCCTCTCTACCCCCCTCCTCCTCCATCTTTCTTCAATCCTGCGTTCTCCCCTCCTTTCTGGCTGCCAAACTCTGCCCCCTTTTCTGACTTTCCCCCACCTCCTCCCCCTCCTCCTCCTCCACCTCAGTGACAACTTGCACAAACTATCAGCAGTGTCTTGTCTCTGATTGTAAAATAAAACATACTTATTGTAGGTGATGAAGATGTGTACTTTGCCACTTGTATGTCGGTTATTTGTGACACAGCCACATGCATTGTGTTCACCATCCTGTAAGATCATGAAAGATCACGTCACATGAAAATGATATTTTTATATTCTAAAAAAAGTCTGCCATTAATTTTCAAGCAAAGGCCAAAAAGCAACCTGGTGTACTCTGAAACGCTACATGGGTGTATCGAGGTTCTGAACCAAGACGTGTCCATCAGAGCTTGGGAACAGTTAAATAGCGTGTTTTCATCATCAGCAACTTTCTTTAGTCTTTCCATGTTGTTAGAAAGATGGTGGACTAAACTGGAACTTAACTGACTCCCAGCAGCTCGTTTTAGTGTCAAAGAGCTGCATAAAGCTGTATGTACACTGAAATTGCTCAGATTAAGCACTTTATTTCAGGACTTTTTTTTTAAAGCTTGTATTTTTAATGCAAACCTCATTTTACTTGAAATGAAAAATGAACATTTTATTATTAGAGTGCGATCAGCTCAGTGTGATGATTAATAATAAACATTTCAAAAATACTGTTGAGTTGTGCTTTGGTCATTTTATTTTCCAGCCTTTTGTTGACTATATAAAGACACTGATACTGCTGTTATAGTGCTTCCACGCATACTACATTTAACTACAGTGGGTGTAAAACTTTATAGTATTTCAAACCTTTGTTTGGAGAAATTTTCTCGAACTAGACCTGAAAATTTAATTCAATACTCCAGCTTTAGTGGATGTGTGAGAAGACATTAACATGACTTAAATTCTCTGAATGTGTGCACTATTCCTGGTACACACATTATATGAAGCTACGGGAAAAATTGCATATGTTTTTAGATTTTGTTCCTTATATATATTCTGTTCCATCAAACCACCTGGATCAATTTTGTCAGTTAGCGGAAAAACCTAAGCCAGTATAGTTGGAATAAGCCAGTGCAAGTGGCAGTGGCCGTTTTCGAGACGCTTTCATTTCTGGGGAGCTGGCAAGTCATCTTTATATGCACTTTACCGTACAGACTGAAACACAGTTTAAACCTCACTACTATCTGCTTTTGTTGTAGATACAGGATGTAATCATAACCTTTAGGGACTACACCCATTTATAAAAAAAATTCAAAGTTGTTCTACCCTGTAAGTTGCCATTGTCCCTTAATAAACCTTGTTCATTAAAGCACGTTGGATTGAGCAGAGCGAGCACGTATGCTGTCCGCTTCACTCCATGGCCTGTCCGTCTGCCTGTGGTGAAATGTGCTGTGCTCATTGAGGAGGCAGGAGGCCTCAATACTGAAGTTTACCAGAAGTCCCCCCACACAGAACAGTACCTACACTTTGACTCACACTACTGTTGGAATTAAATAATTTGCAGTGCCTCAACAATGCTATGCTTTTTTATTAATAAGTGCTGTAAAATCATATAGTATAGTATTAAGTGGACACAGCCCTGAAAAATTAAGGCATTAAACGATGTGTCCTTGGGGAGTAGAACGCTGTAGACTCAAGCTCACGCTTGCCTGGGAAAAAGTAGATAAGAGGGGACCATCACTAGTGGAAAGTTACTGAGACACTTGTTCAGACTAGAATGAGAGAACTTCTGTAGTAAAACTGTTAGGGGCACACCACCATTTTGAGATCCACAGCAACGTGTCATGCAGGACGCATCTCCCTTCTAGAAGTATAGAGATTGAAAATGTGACGTCGTTCCGGGGTAAAACCGCAAAGGATTCTGGGAAAGTGTGGCAAGCGGTACTAGCGCACGCAGGCTTTCACATGAAAACAGTCACACAGCGATAAAAAGAAACAAAGAATGGCAAGAAGCTGTTGTATTATTAACTGCAATAGCCGGTCGCATGACAGCCACGGGAAGCCTAACGGGTAAAGAGATCGGTTTTTTCGGATTACGTCGTAGAAGAGGAATTGTTCAAGCCGTGTTTCCGAAGTAACAAAGAGCCGACGGATGACCTGGATTGCAGCCATTCGAAGACCAAATATAACGTCCCAGAACACTCCAGCTCACATGTTAGTCTGCTCCAAGCATTTCCACAAAGGTACGTCTTCTGTTGTAGTTATTACGTAATTTATCATAACATAATTGTTGATGTAGGTTACAAATAAGTCTTATATTGATTTGGATTGAATTCATTGCGCTATGCTGCTTTGTTCACTGTGGCTTTGCGGGCTAATGTTTGTTGTGTTTTGTAGGAAAACCAGCCTACAAAATGCAGGAATGTGATCCAGACTGGGCAACTCTATCAGCCTGGGTCAGACCGAGTTTAAAGCTGCTACCACAGCCAGATTTGATTGGTTAAGAGAGAGAGCGACATCAAAACAGCCACGAAACGTCCTGCATATATGTGCCCAAGGGTTGTATTGAAGCAATCAAGTGATGAATAACTGTTTTCCAGTATGTTGTTTTGCAATGTTTTTTTTTTTGCATTGTTGATTTGTTTTTCACCGAAGCAGCTAATAAAGCATGATGGAATACAATTTTGCCTCTTTCTTGTAAGATTCTATAATAGAATGAAACAATCATGCCAGTTATAAATAAAGACAATAAGTTGAAGGAATTACAAAACACTCATGTTATTTCTATTAGATCTGAAAATGTTGTGTAATACTACAACCTGAAACGACAAATAGATGCATTTGCCTGTACAGGAGATAAAGGAAAGAAACAGCTGTGAAATGGAATAGTCCAAATCACCAAAGTAAACTGGACCTGGGCTTGTTGCAGGGATCTGAAGTTAATAAACGTGAAGTGCATACACTCACACTTAGGACCATATAATAATAAATATGTGCGTGATGAAAGTTGGGCAGCTCGCTAACGTCCTTACTCCACTCTGTATGCTCGTACGGGTCTGACCCTTTCAATCCTTTGAGTTTTTCCTCGTACTTTTTTTTTGCCTTTTCGTCAAGTCTGTCTTTGTACGGACCTGCCGTGTTCTCCCTCGTTTTGTACATAACTGTTTTGGGGGCAAATAAAATGCAAGTAGGGATTAAAACCGCAGAATTAATGACTACCGGTGCTGGAAATGCTAGCGCTTGATGCAGTGTTTTGATTTTGTTGCCACGGGTACCCACAAAGCAATGCACGAAAGTCACGTGGTCTGTCAATCTCTATTGTGAAAGAAATAAAATGTGAAATAGTCTACTGAGCAGTGTTTTGTCTTCCATTTCGTCAATTTGCTGCAGTAGACAAAGTGGCGGTGTGTGATCCGTCCCAGTGCGTTAGAGCAACTAGATTGGGGTGTAATAAGTAAATAAGCCGAGTAAACTAATTGGCTTTTGTGGATAGCGACTAAAAGTAAGAGAGTAATAGTAATTGTTCTGGGCTTGGCTGCCCCACTCGATCGCGGACGCGAGGGCGAGACCCATGGGACCACTAGGGTGGTAACCTGGGAACTGAGGACATCCTAAAGAACCAGTCAGGGATCCCTGCCACAGTTGAAGTTTGTATGAGAATAGGCCCCCCCAGATACTCCGCTGGACAGATGGGCCGCGGAGGGGAGTGAGGCGAAGTCTCTGCAGCAGAGCTTCTGGGCTGTGTGTGTGTATGTGAAAGCGCAAGAGGTCGCGTCTCGATTGAAATCGAGTAGTTAAATTCGCCACAGTTTACAGCCTGTATGAGAGTGGGCCCAAGTTCCTTCGGCGGATCAATTCCGAGCTGAGAGCTGGGAATCCTGCTACAGTGTCTTTAGATTGTGAGTGTGTATAAAAGTTAAAATTCGTGACTTCCGGTTGAGCTTTGATGGAGTAGGACGTGAGTCTGGGAGCTCCCGCCGATTTCGATTAAATTGTTATTAATTCGCGATTTTTGGCCATATTTCCAGTCCTGTTTTAGTCTGTAGTTTGTTGTGTTGAGAAGTTTTACTTGGGCCTGTGTAAAATGGCAGCAAAAAATGTTAAAACTCACAGTACTATTCAAACACAACTGAGGCCTAGTTTGCAAACCGCGACCACACCCTCGAGTGAGCCGTCGTCTCCTGCAAAGCCCCGCTGAGGAAAGATATCGCCGACATCTTTAAAAAAAAACTTCAAGACACTCTGGGTGATGCTTTGTCTACCATTAAGTTCGACCTGCTGGCGATCGATAAAGCTGCCAATGACTCTATCATGTCCGAGCTAAAAGGTATGGTCAGGGAGATGGAGCATGCACTTACTGTCTGCTCTGATGATATAGCTGAGATGAAAAACACTATCAAGGGCCTCACAGCTGTCATGGGTTCAAAATATTGGGGATGGATACAGGAGGAAAACCAGAATAACAACACTGGTCCGGCCGGGTCAAGTCAAACGATGATTTTAATGAACACACGTGTGGGAGATGGGACACTGTACGCAGACAGCACCAGATCTCTCACCGAAAACCACACAACAATAGTTTTTATGAAAATCAGGGTATTGGAACGCCCCCTCATGCGTAAAGTAGGTACAATACAATCAATGTTGACAACTTTTAACACATTAAAAGAACATCTTCTTCTTCCCGAGGCCAGATCCTTCCCAGTAATCTTCTAACTCTGCTTATCCCCTGGAACAAACAGTCTCTCCTGCAAGCATAATCAAACAGCTACAAGGCCTTGCAAACTATTATTTAAATGTTTGAACTCCCCCCTCTACATGAGTTTAACTGCTGCTTGTATGTGTGCGTGTGTGCCTCGACCTCAGCATTCACTCTGTCTATAAGGACAGAGGCCAACTCTGCATGTGTGCAATAACCTAACTGAAACCATACATGTAATATGTTGAATAAATGTTCTAATCAAATGCCACTACTCAAAGCTTAATAAAAAGAATATAAATGAATAAAGGATAATGATGAATAACATGATATATGTGTTTTGTAAGCGTGTTCTTTCTATAGCTCAAGATCCTTAACACAATAGATTGTTCAGTCCTTGCACCGAACAAAGCTTCCGACCCTCCACTAGTTGACCGAGCCCCCCTCATTGGCAAGCACAAAAATACAATGCATGTATATACAAAAGAATTATCACTGCACCTGTAATAGAAAATGTTAATATGGAATCATGACAATACCTGTAATACAAGTTGTAACATAAGGCCAACAGCCTAAAGAAATTCTCTAATGAAGTAACACTTAATAATGATGGTGATACATAAATGAACTAATGAGTAATTATTGCCAATACACACTACTTAAAGGTTAACAAAAGATATATCTAAATAAAGGATCATAAAATAACATGATGTAAGTGTTTTGTAAGCATGTGCGGCCTTCTACGCTCTACGTCACTTCCCTCAATAGATCAGCCAGACATCCCGCTGACTGTAGCTTTTAACCCTTACTGACATGAGCACAACTCCATAATAAGCACCAAGTGGCAATATGTATAAAGATGATCATGGTTACACCTGTAATGAAAGATTATATGATTATACCAACACCTGTAAATAGATTAACATGAGGTTATAACAATCACTGTAATACAAACGTTAATGTAATGTCAGTAGCTTCAATAAATGCTTTAATGCAATGCTTATTATATGATTCTGATGTAATGATAAAATAACAGTAAAATATCCCTTCTCATTGCTCATGTAGCCAAGCTGGAAAATAAGTGTGAAGACTTGGAGTCCAGGACGCGGCGCAACAATGTTAGGATAGTGGGAGTACCGGAGGGCCCTGACACGTGCACCACTACTGCCGTAGCCATCTTGCTAAAAGAAGCATTTGATCTGGGGAAGGAGCCGCTTTTGGATCGTTCCCACAGGACCCTCCAACCCGCACCTAAGCCTGGCGACCGTCCACGAACCATTGTATGCAGGTTTCATTACCACACTCACTGTGTTGACATTTTACGACGTGCTAGAGAACGCCAACAGATTAAAGTTGGAGACCGGACCATCTCAGTCTTCCCCGACTACACCGCCAGGGTGGCACGGGCTCGTGCTGCATTCAACACGGTCAGGCAGCAACTCCGTGGCATTGAAGGTGTTCGATATGGCCTACTTCATCCAGCGTGACTCCGCATCACATATAAGGGTGTTGAGAAGGACTTTGTTTCAGCAGAGGAAGCCAGTGATAATCTCAAAACTTTGATCTCTGGGTGAGCCTCGATAGCCCCTCAGTTTGAAGCTGTAATGCTACTAAGGGTTCACACTCGCTAGGTTTAACGCCACCTGTGCATTGTTTTCTTAGGGCGTTGTGATAGTTATTGTACTGTTGGTGTGCTGGTTCCTTTTATTTTCATTGTTTTATAATGAAATTGAATCATATAACATACTCTTGAACTTCGGATCAGTCCAGCACAATCTTCTCCAAGCTTGCTGCATTGATTTGCACAGGACTGGGTTGTTTTTTGGGGGGTTTTGGTTGTTTTTGTCTTTTTTAAAAAAAAAATAATTTTTATGCACTTTTGGTGTTTTGTTGGAAACTTCACCATATGAGGAAACCATTTTGTACTGTGAGGTCTTTTTTGTTTGGTTGGTTTTTTTTGCTTGTTTTTTTCCTTTTAAAAAAAAACAAACAAACAAAAAAACATGTTTATTGTTACGCACACACTGTTATACAGTAGAGAAGGGGTTTTTTTTCCTCTCTCGCTTTTATTTTTATTCGGGCTCCAATTAGACCTGTCACTTTGGTGAACCATTTTTGCTTTTTTCGGGTACACTGCTGTCTCCTTTGTTCTGTTCTGTGGAGACTTGGGGTGTATTTGTGTTCAGGGTTGGGGGGGGGGGGTCAGGCATGCCTCTTAGATTCATTAGTTGGAATATCACAGGTATGGGTAAACCTGTTAAGAGATCTAAGGTTTTCACTCACTTGAAACGTCTAAATTCTGACATAGCATTTTTACAGAAGACTCATCTTCCCATTAAGGATCATTATAGGTTATATTGCCCTTGGGTGGGTCAGGTCTTTCACTCAAATTTTAATTCGAAAGCTAGAGGAGTGGCCATTCTCATTAATAAGAAAGTTCAATTCTCTTCGACCAATGTTATTGCTGATAGGAATGGTAGATACATCATTGTTGCTGGTACCCTAATGCAGAATAAGGATTTGTTGGTAAATGTATATGCCCCGAATTTTGATGATGCTGAATTCGCTAATAGATTGCTGAGTAACATCCCCTTTCTGAATATTCATTTGCTTATCCTTGGTGGAGATCTGAATTGTGTTTTTGATCCAATCTTGGATCAATCTAGTCCTCGTAATTTGACTCCATCATCTATGTCTAAAACATCCTCAGATTTTATGAAACAGAATGATCTTGTTGATCCATGGAGATTTCGCAACCCTTCAGTCAAAAAATTTTCGTTTTTCTCCCCGGTCCACCATTCTTATTCCAGGATTGAATACTTTTTCATCGAAAGAACTCTTAATTCGTGTGTTAATTCTTCCGACTATTCTGCTATTGTAATATCTGATCATTCACCTCTGCTATTGTATATTCAACTTTCTACCTATAAACGTAGCCCTCCACTCTGGAGATTTAACTCTCTCCTTCTGGCAGATAAAGAATGTTGTGAATTTATTTCAAGCTCTATCGAGGAGTTCTTGTCCTTCAATCAAAACGATTCCGTTTCATATTCTCTGCTATGGGAGACTCTTAAATGCTACCTGAGAGGTCAAATTATTTCTTACTCTGTTCACGCTAATAAAAAGATTAATGCCAGGCTAAAAGAACTTATAGCTACAATTGGTAACCTTGATGTTAAGGGAAAAATCCCAAATGGCAAACTGCAAATATAAACAGAAACACAATGAGACAGCGTAATGAATCACATGTACATGGGTGAAGTCTCAAGTGACAGTCACACAGTGTACTTCTTTATTCGTGCATTTATAGTCACTGGCGCCCACACAACAGGGCGGCGTATTTTCGCTCTTCTCAGAAAAATGACTATACAACAGTATGTGGCTATCTTACTGGAACATTCCGTTCCGGAATGTTAGTGCGTAGGGAGTGAAGATAAGAGTGGTTCAGGTGTATGTGTGTGTGTTGTGAGATTCAGAAGGACGCAGCCCTTCTTCTTGTTAGAGAGCGCAGATAAAAGTGTCCAGCTCTCCTCTTCCTGCTTGTTCAGCTATTATCGCTGTGAGAAAGAATTTATAAAACAGTCTTGTAGTGGACAACAGTCTAAGTCATCAAAAGGTCAACATACAGTATTCTATCATATGCAAACTTATATCATTAAAAGCTTATACTGACTACTAAGTACAATTTTCCATTGACACTTGATCAAAGTTATACACTGAACCATTCTCCAGAATTACTGAAGCAGCGCCTTGATTTAAAAGCAGAATTTGATCTTATGTCAACCAATGAGGCTGAGCACTTATTACTACGCAGTCGTGGCTCATATTATGAATATGGTTACAAGGCTAGTCGCTTGTTGGCACATCACTTACGACGTCAGGCCTCCTCTACAACACTAGGCTATCTACAACACAAAAGGGGGCCTGTGCTGCTGGCTGAAGCTATCTACAACACTCCAGGGCCTCTGCTGCTGGCTGAGGCCATATACAACACATCAGGGCCTGTGCTGCTGGTTGATTCCATCTACGCGACAAGAGGGCCTGTGCTGCTGTCTGAGGACACCTACAACATACCAGGGCCTGTGCTGCTGTCTGAGGCTATCTACAACACACCAGGGCTTGTGCTGTTGGCTGATGCCATCCACAACACACCAGGGCCTGTGCTGCTGGCTGAGGCTATCTACAACTGAAGAGGGCATGTGCTGCTGTGTGAGGCTATATACAACTCAACAGGGCCTGTGCTGCTGGCTAAGGCTATCTACAACACACCAGGGCCTGTGCTGCTGGCTGAGGCCATCTACAACACATCAGGGCCTTTGCTGCTGGCTGAGGCAATCTACAACTCAACAGGGCCTGTGCTGCTGGCTAAGGCTATCTACAACACACCAGGGCCTGTGCTGCTGGCTGAGGCCATCTACAACACATCAGGGCCTTTGCTGCTGGCTGAGGCAATCTACAACTCAACAGGGCCTGTGCTGCTGGCTAAGGCTATCTACAACACACCAGGGCCTGTGCTGCTGGCTGAGGCCATCTACAACACATCAGGGCCTGTGCTGCTGGCTGAGGCCATCTACAACACACCAGTCCCTGTGCTGCTGGCTGAGGCAATCTACAACTCAACGGGCCGGTGCTGCTGGCTGAGGCCATCTACAACATACCAGGGCCTGTGCTGTTGGCTGATGCCATCCACAACACACCAGGGCCTGTGCTGCTGGCTGAGGCTATCTACAACATACCAGAGCCTGTGCTGGTGGCGGAGGCCACCTACAACACACGAGGGCCTTTGCTGCTGGCTTAGGCTATCTAAGCACACCAGGGCCTGTGCTGCTGGCTGAGGCAATCTAAAACTGAAGAGGGCCTCTGCTGCTGGCTGAGGCAATCTACAACTCAACGGGCCGGTGCTGCTGGCTGAGGCCATCTACAACATACCAGGGCCTGTGCTGCTGGCTGATGCCATCCACAACACACCAAAGCCTGTGCTGCTGGCTGAAGCTATCTACAAGACACCAGGGCCTCTGCTGCTGGTTTAGGCTTTCTACAACACACCAGTGCCTGTTCTGGTGGCTAAGATCATCTACGCGAAAAGAGGGCCTGTGCTGCTGGCTGAGGCTATCTACAACTCAAAAGGGCATGTGCTGCTGGCTGAGGCTATCTACAACACACCAGGCCCTGTGCTGCTGGCTGAGGCTGCTACAACATACCAGGGCCTGTGCTGCTGGCTGAGGCTATCTACAACACACCAGGGCCTGTGCTGCTGGCTGAAGTTATCTACAACACACCAGGGCCGTTACTGCTGGCTGAGGTATCTACAACTGAAGAGGGCATGTGCTGCTGGCTGAAGTTATCTACAACACACCAGGGCTTGTGCTGTTGGCTGATGCCATCCACAACACACCAGGGCCTGTGCTGCTGGCTGAGGCTATCTACAACTGAAGAGGGCATGTGCTGCTGTGTGAGGCTATATACAACTCAACAGGGCCTGTGCTGCTGGCTAAGGCTATCTACAACACACCAGGGCCTGTGCTGCTGGCTGAGGCCATCTACAACACATCAGGGCCTTTGCTGCTGGCTGAGGCAATCTACAACTCAACAGGGCCTGTGCTGCTGGCTAAGGCTATCTACAACACACCAGGGCCTGTGCTGCTGGCTGAGGCCATCTACAACACATCAGGGCCTGTGCTGCTGGCTGAGGCCATCTACAACACACCAGTCCCTGTGCTGCTGGCTGAGGCAATCTACAACTCAACGGGCCGGTGCTGCTGGCTGAGGCCATCTACAACATACCAGGGCCTGTGCTGTTGGCTGATGCCATCCACAACACACCAGGGCCTGTGCTGCTGGCTGAGGCAATCTAAAACTGAAGAGGGCCTCTGCTGCTGGCTGAGGCAATCTACAACTCAACGGGCCGGTGCTGCTGGCTGAGGCCATCTACAACATACCAGGGCCTGTGCTGCTGGCTGATGCCATCCACAACACACCAAAGCCTGTGCTGCTGGCTGAAGCTATCTACAAGACACCAGGGCCTCTGCTGCTGGTTTAGGCTTTCTACAACACACCAGTGCCTGTTCTGGTGGCTAAGATCATCTACGCGAAAAGAGGGCCTGTGCTGCTGGCTGAGGCTATCTACAACTCAAAAGGGCATGTGCTGCTGGCTGAGGCTATCTACAACACACCAGGCCCTGTGCTGCTGGCTGAGGCTGCTACAACATACCAGGGCCTGTGCTGCTGGCTGAGGCTATCTACAACACACCAGGGCCTGTGCTGCTGGCTGAAGTTATCTACAACACACCAGGGCCGTTACTGCTGGCTGAGGTATCTACAACTGAAGAGGGCATGTGCTGCTGGCTGAAGTTATCTACAACACACCAGGGCCTGTGCTGCTGGCTGAGGCAATCTTCAACTCAAGAGGGCATGTGCTGCTGGCTGAAGCCATCTACAACTCACCAGGGCCTGTGCTGCTGGCTGAGGCAATCTACAACACACCAGGCCCTGTGCTGCTGGCTGAGGCCATCTACAACTCAAGAGGGCATGTGCTGCTGGCTGAAGCCATCTACAACACACCAGGGCCTGTGCTGCTGGCTGAGGCAATCTACAACATACCAGGGACTGTGCTGGTCCCTGAGGACATCTACAACACACCAGGGCCTGTGCTGCTGGCTGAGGCAATCTACAACACACCAGGGCCTGTGCTGCTGGCTTACGCTATCTACAACACACCACGGCCTGTGCTGCTGGCTGAGGCTATCTACAACACACCAGGGCCTGTGCTGCTGGCTGAGGCTATCTACAACACACCAGGGCCTCTGCTGCTGGCTCAGGCCATCTACAACATACCAGGGCCGTTACTGCTGGCTAAGGCTATCTACAACTGAAGAGGGAATGTGCTGCTGGCTGAGGCTATCTACAACACACCAGGCCCTCTGCTTGTGGCTAATGCTATCTACAACACACCAGGGCCTGTGCTGCTGGCTGAGGCACACTTATTTCCGGTATGATGGCGCCTGTGTTCGGCCTTGCCGCTGCTGGTTGCAATTTCCCTCGCTCTGTTATGCTGCTGTTTCTGACTGTCCTGCTCTCCTTCTTTGTCTCTGATGTACTGCCTGCACTAGTCTATGATCGTCTGACACTACTTTCTATTCGCTCCTCTATGGTGGGCCTGGATATTGCTCCTTCATACAATGGCTTCTTCCCTCCTCCGCCGCCGGTGTCTGGATTTATGACAGATGTCGCCAAAAGCACCCTTTTGGGTCCACTCAAATCTCGGAGGAGGAGAGGTAAAAGAGCAGGTGTCCAGGTGAAATTTAGACTCCTCTTCAGACGAGGATTAGCGGGTATGCGACGTCAAGCATTTCTGGTTACCTGTGCTCAGATTGCCTGTTTGGAGGAGAATCTGTTTCCCCCTTCCCTGCTGGATTGTGCAAAGCCTGGACTTATGAGATCGTGTTTCCTTAGGAATGTTCATCCAGACTCTCCTATTATTTGGCCCGCTGCCCCAGCAGCGAGCGGTATTTATGATCGTTACGGATCGAACCCCCAGTTTCTACGCCCCCTAAAACAACACACCACGCCCTGTGCTGGTGGCTAAGGCTATCTACAACTCCCCAGGGCCTGTACTGCTGGCTAAGGCTATCTACAACTCCCCAGGGACTGTGCTACTGGCTGAGGCTATCTAACACATACCAGGGCATGTGCTGCTGGCTGACACTATCTACAACACAAAAGGGCTTGTGCTGCGGGCTGAGACAATCTACAACTCAAGAGGGCCTGTGCTGCTGGCTGAGGCTATCTACAACATACCAGAGCCTGTGCTGGTGGCGGAGGCCACCTACAACACACGAGGGCCTTTGCTGCTGACTTAGGCTATCTAAGCACACCAGGGCCTGTGCTGCTGGCTGAGGCCATCAACAAACACACCGGGGCCTGTGCTGCTGGCTGAGGCCATCAACAAACACACCAGGGCCTGTGCTGCTGGCTGAGGCCATCTACAACACACCAGTGCCTATGCTGCTGGCTGAGGCTATCTACAACTCAAGAGGGCATGTGCCTCTGGGTGAGGCTATCTACAACACACCAGGCCCTGTGCTGGTGGCTGAGGCCATCTACAACACACCAGTACCTATGCTGCTGGCTTAGGCTATCTAAGTACACCAGGGCCGTTACTGCTGGCTGAGGCGATCTACAACTAAAGAGGGCATGTGCTGCTGCGTGAGGCTATCTACAACACACCAGGGCTTGTTCTGCTGGCTGAGGCCATCTACAACACACCAGGGCCTGTGCTGCTGGCTAAGGCTATCTACAACATACCAGGGCCTGTGCTGCTGCCTGATGCCATCCACAACACGCCAGGGTTTGTGCTGCTGGCTGAAGTTATCTACAACACACCAGGGCTTGTACTGCTGGCTGAGGCAATCTACAACTAAAGGGGCCTTTGCTTCTGGTTTAGGCTATCTACGACACGCCAGAGCCTTTGCTGCTGGCTAAGACCATCTAAAACAGACCAGGGCCTGTGCTGCTGGCTGAGGCAATCTACAACTAAACATACCAGGGCCTGTGCTGTTGGCTGACGCCATCCACAACACACCAGGGCCAAGGCCTGTGCTGCTGGTTGAAGCTATCTACAACACACCAGGCCCTGTGCTGGTGGCTAAGGCGATCTACAACACACCAGGGCCTGTGCTGCTGGCTGAGTGTATCTACAACACACCAGGGCCTGTGCTGCTGGCTCAGGCCATCTACAACATACCAGGGCCTGTGCTGTTGGCTGACGCCATCCACAACACACCAGGGCCAAGGCCTGTGCTGCTGGTTGAAGCTATCTACAACACACCAGGCCCTGTGCTGGTGGCTAAGGCGATCTACAACACACCAGGGCCTGTGCTGCTGGCTGAGTGTATCTACAACACACCAGGGCCTGTGCTGCTGGCTGAGGCCATCTACAACACACCAGGGCCTGTGCTGCTGGCTCAGGCCATCTACAACATACCAGGGCCTGTGCTGTTGGCTGATGCCATCCACAACACACCAGGGCCTGTGCTGCTGGCTGAGGCCATCTACAACATACCAGAGCCTTTGCTGCTGGCTGAGGCTATATAAGCACACCAGCGCCTGTGCTGCTGGCTGATTCCTTCTACACAACAAGAGGGCCTGTGCTGCTGGCTGAGGCCATCTACAAGACACCAGGGCCTTTGCTGCTGGCTGAGGCCATCTACAACACACCAGTCCCTGTGCTGCCGGCTGAGGCAATCTACAACTCAACGGGCCGGGGCTGCTGGCTGAGGCTATCTACAACATACCAGGGCCTGTGCTGCTGGCTCAGGCCATCTACAACATACCAGGGCCTGTGCTGCTGGCTCAGGCCATCTACAACATACCAGGGCCTGTGCTGTTGGCTGATGCCACCCACAACACACCAGGGCCTGTGCTGCTGGCTGAGGCTTTCTACAACACACCAGGGCTTGTGCTGCTGGCTGATGCCATCCACAACACACCAAAGGCTGTGCTGCTGGCTGAAGCTATCTACAAGACACCAGGGCTTCTGCTGCTGGTTAAGGCTTTCTACAACACACCAGTGCCTGTTCTGGTGGCTAAGACCATCGACGCGAAAATAGAGCCTGTGCTGCTGGCTGATGCCACCCACAACACACCAGGGCCTTTGCTGCTGGCTAAGGCCATCAACAAACACACCGGGGCCTGTGCTGCTGGCCGAGGCTATCTACAACTCAAGAGGGCATGTGCCTCTGGGTGAGGCAATCTACAACACACCAGGCCCTGTGCTGCTGGCTGAGGCCATCAACAAACACACCGGGGCCTGTGCTGCTGGCTAAGGCCATCAACAAACACACCGGGGCCTGTGCTGCTGGCTAAGGCCATCAACAAACACACCGGGGCCTGTGCTGCTGGCCGAGGCTATCTACAACTCAAGAGGGCATGTGCCTCTGGGTGAGGCAATCTACAACACACCAGGCCCTGTGCTGCTGGCTGAGGCCATCTACAACACACCAGGGCCTGTGCTGCTGGCTAAGGCTATCTACAACACACCAGGGCTTGTGCTGCTGGCTGAGGCCATCTACAACACACCAGGGCCTGTGCTGCTGGCTAAGGCTATCTACAAAACGCCAGGGTTTGTGCTGCTGGCTGAAGTTATCTACAACACACCAGGGCTTGTACTGCTGGCTGAGGCAAACTACAACTAAAGGGGCCTTTGCTTCTGGTTTAGGCTATCTACGACACGCCAGAGCCTTTGCTGCTGGCTAAGACCATCTAAAACAGACCAGGGCCTGTTCTGGTGGCTGAGTCTATCTACAACACACCAGGGCCTGTGCTGCTGGCTGAGGCTATCTACAACATACCAGGGCCTGTGCTGCTGGCTGAAGTTATCTACAACACACCAGGGCTTGTACTGCTGGCTGAGGCAATCTACAACTCAACATACCAGGGCCTGTCCTGTTGGCTGATGCCATCCACAACACACCAGGGCTTGTACTGCTGGCTGAGGCAATCTACAACTCAACATACCAGGGCCTGTGCTGCTGCCTGAAGCTATCTACAACACACCAGGGCTTGTGCTGCTGGCTGATTACTTCTACACGACAAGAGGGCCTGTGCTGTTGGCTGAAGCCATCTAGAACATACCAGGGCCTGTGCTGGTGGCTGAGGCCATCTACAACACACCAGGGCCTTTGGTGCTGGCTAAGGCCATCTACAACAAACCAGAGCCTGTGCTGGTGGCTAAGACCATCTAAAACAGACCAGGGCCTGTTCTGGTGGCTGAGTCAATCTACAACACACCAGGCCCTCTGCTTGTGGCTAAGGCTATCTACAACACACCAGGGCCTGTGCTGCTGGCTCAGGCCATCTACAACATACCAGGGCCTGTGCTGTTGGCTGATGCCATCCACAACACACCAGGGCCTGTGCTGCTGGCTGAGGCCATCTACAACATACCAGAGCCTTTGCTGCTGGCTGAGGCTATATAAGCACACCAGCGCCTGTGCTGCTGGCTGATTCCTTCTACACAACAAGAGGGCCTGTGCTGCTGGCTGAGGCCATCTACAAGACACCAGGGCCTTTGCTGCTGGCTGAGGCCATCTACAACACACCAGTCCCTGTGCTGCCGGCTGAGGCAATCTACAACTCAACGGGCCGGGGCTGCTGGCTGAGGCTATCTACAACATACCAGGGCCTGTGCTGCTGGCTCAGGCCATCTACAACATTCCAGGGCCTGTGCTGCTGGCTCAGGCCATCTACAACATACCAGGGCCTGTGCTGTTGGCTGATGCCACCCACAACACACCAGGGCCTGTGCTGCTGGCTGAGGCTATCTACAACACACCAGGGCTTCTGCTGCTGGCTGATGCCATCCACAACACACCAAAGGCTGTGCTGCTGGCTGAAGCTATCTACAAGACACCAGGGCTTCTGCTGCTGGTTAAGGCTTTCTACAACACACCAGTGCCTGTTCTGGTGGCTAAGACCATCGACGCGAAAATAGAGCCTGTGCTGCTGGCTGATGCCACCCACAACACACCAGGGCCTTTGCTGCTGGCTTAGGCTATCTAAGCACACCAGGGCCTGTGCTGCTGGCTAAGGCCATCAACAAACACACCGGGGCCTGTGCTGCTGGCCGAGGCTATCTACAACTCAAGAGGGCATGTGCCTCTGGGTGAGGCAATCTACAACACACCAGGCCCTGTGCTGCTGGCTGAGGCCATCTACAACACACCAGGGCCTGTGCTGCTGGCTAAGGCTATCTACAACACACCAGGGCTTGTGCTGCTGGCTGAGGCCATCTACAACACACCAGGGCCTGTGCTGCTGGCTAAGGCTATCTACAACACGCCAGGGTTTGTGCTGCTGGCTGAAGTTATCTACAACACACCAGGGCTTGTACTGCTGGCTGAGGCAAACTACAACTAAAGGGGCCTTTGCTTCTGGTTTAGGCTATCTACGACACGCCAGAGCCTTTGCTGCTGGCTAAGACCATCTAAAACAGACCAGGGCCTGTTCTGGTGGCTGAGTCTATCTACAACACACCAGGGCCTGTGCTGCTGGCTGAGGCTATCTACAACATACCAGGGCCTGTGCTGCTGGCTGAAGTTATCTACAACACACCAGGGCTTCTACTGCTGGCTGAGGCAATCTACAACTCAACATACCAGGGCCTGTCCTGTTGGCTGATGCCATCCACAACACACCAGGGCCAGGGCCTGTGCTGCTGCCTGAAGCTATCTACAACACACCAGGGCTTGTGCTGCTGGCTGATTACTTCTATACGACAAGAGGGCCTGTGCTGTTGGCTGAAGCCATCTAGAACATACCAGGGCCTGTGCTGGTGGCTGAGGCCATCTACAACACACCAGGGCCTTTGGTGCTGGCTAAGGCCATCTACAACAAACCAGAGCCTGTGCTGGTGGCTAAGACCATCTAAAACAGACCAGGGCCTGTTCTGGTGGCTGAGTCAATCTACAACACACCAGGCCCTCTGCTTGTGGCTAAGGCTATCTACAACACACCAGGGCCTGTGCTGCTGGCTGATGCCATCCACAACACACCAGGGCCTGTGCTGCTGGCTGATGCCATCCACAACACACCAGGGCCTGTGCTGCTGGCTGAGGCTATCTACAATACACCAGGGCCTGTGCTGCTGGCGGAGGCTATCTACAATACACCAGGGCCTGTGCTGCTGGCTGAGGCTATCTACAATACACCAGGGCCTGTGCTGCTGGCTGAGGCAATCTACAACTAAACATACCAGGGCCTGTGCTGTTGGCTGACGCCATCCACAACACACCAGGGCCTGTGCTGCTGGCTGAGTGTATCTACAACACACCAGGGCCTGTGCTGCTGGCTCAGGCCATCTACAACATACCAGGGCCTGTGCTGCTGGCTCAGGCCATCTACAACATACCAGGGCCTGTGCTGCTGGCTGAGGCCATCTACAACTCACCAGGCCCTGTGCTTCTGGCTAAGGTTATCTACAACACACCAGGGCTTGTGCTGGTGGCTGAGGCCATCTACAACACACCAGGCCCTGTGCTGCTGGCTGAAGCTATCTAGAACACACCAGGGTCTATGCTGCTGGCTGAGGCAATCTACAACTCCAGAGGGCCTGTGCTTCTGGGTGAGGCTATCTACAACACACCAAGGCTTGTGCTGCTGGCTGAGGCCATCTACAACTCACCAGGCCCTGTGCTTCTGGCTAAGGTTATCTACAACACACCAGGGCTTGTGCTGGTGGCTGAGGCCATCTACAACACACCAGGCCCTGTGCTGCTGGCTGAAGCTATCTAGAACACACCAGGGTCTATGCTGCTGGCTGAGGCAATCTACAACTCCAGAGGGCCTGTGCTTCTGGGTGAGGCTATCTACAACACACCAAGGCTTGTGCTGCTGGCTGAGGCCATCTACAACTCACCAGGCCCTGTGCTTCTGGCTAAGGTTATCTACAACACACCAGGGCTTGTGCTGGTGGCTGAGGCCATCTACAACACACCAGGCCCTGTGCTGGTGGCTAAGGCTATCTACAACTCCCCAGGGCCTGTACTGCTGGCTGAGACTGTCTACAACACACCAGGGCCTGTGCTGCTGGCTGAGACTGTCTACAACACACCAGGGCCGTTGCTGCTGGCTAAGGCTATCTACAACATACCAGGGCCTGTGCTGCTGGCTGACGCTATCTACAACACACCAGGGCTTGTGCTGCGGGCTGAGGCAATCTACAACTCACCAGGGCCTGTGCTGCTGGCTGAAGCCATCTACAACATACCAGGGCCTGTGCTGCTGGCTGACGCTATCTACTACACACCAGGGCCTGTGCTGCTGGCTGACGCTATCTACTACACACCAGGGCTTGTGCTGCGGGCTGAGGCAATCTACAACTCACCAGGGCCTGTGCTGCTGGCTGAGGCCATCTACAACACACGAGGGCCTTTGCTGCTGGCTGAGGCCATCAACAAACACACCGGGGCCGTTACTGCTGGCTGAGGCTATCTACAATACACCAGGGCCTGTGCTGTTGGCTGATGCCATCCACAACACACAAGGGCCAGGGCGTGTACTGCTGGCTGAAGTTATCTACAACACACCAGGGCTTGTGCTACTGGCTGATGCAATCTACAACTCAACATACCAGGGCCTGTGCTGCTGGCTGAAGCTATGTACAACACACCAGGGCCTTTGCTGCTGGCTGAGGCTATATAAGCACACCAGGGCCTGTGCTGCTGGCTGATTCCTTCTACACGACAAGAGGGCATGTGCCTCTGGGTGAGCCTATCTACAACACACCAGGGCTTGTACTGCTGGCTGAGGCAATCTACAACTCAACGGGCCTGTGCTGCTAATAACACATACTGAGTGAGAAAAGTGACTGGAAAGGAAAAACTCAATGCATCATGGGAATCCCCGGCAGCCTACGTCTATTGCAGCATAACTAAGGGAGGATTCAGGGTCACCTGGTCCAGCCCTAACTCTATGCTTTAGCAAAAAGGAAAGTTTGAAGCCTAATCTTGAAAGTAGAGATAGTGTCTGTCTCCCAAATCCAAACTGGAAGCTGGCTCCAGAGAAGAGGGGCCTGAAAACTGAAGGCTCTGCCTCCCATTCTACTTTTAAATACTCTAGGAACAACAAGTAGGCGTGCAGTGCGAGAGCGAAGTGCTCTAATAGGGTGATATGGTACTACAAGGTCATTAAGATAAGATGGGGCCTGATTATTTAAGACCTTGTATGTGAGGAGCAGGATTTTGAATTCTGGATTTAACAGGAAGCCAATGAAGGGAAGCCAAAACAGGAGAAATATGCTCTCTCTTTCTAGTCCCTGTCAGGACTCTTGCTGCAGCATTTTGGATTAGCTGAAGGGTTTTCAGCGAGTTTTTAGGACTTCCTGATCCTGATACTCTTTCTTTTGCTTTCTCTAGTCATTTGCATTTTCATAATCTGCTCACCCAAGAGGACTATTATAACTCTAGTCTCAGTAGTATTCTAAACTCTGTTGCCCCACTCAAAACCAAATCTGTATCATTCTCTCAGTCAGCACCCTGGTTTACAGCTGAACTCAGGCTCCTGAAAGCAAAAGGACGACGACTTGAACACCTTTATAAGAAAACTGGTCTGAATATCCACTCGGAAATGTTTAATAATCATATTATGTATTATAAGGAGTGTATTAATCAAACAAAATCTGCTTACTACTCCACCATAATCTATTCAAAAGATGACTCAACCAAGATATTGTATTCACTGTTCAACTCTTCTTTCAGGTCACCAGATTTTTTACCTGCTCACCTTTACTCGTCTTCCTTCTGTGATTCTTTAATGTTATTTTTCATCGAGAAAATTCACAAAATACACCAAGACCTGGTTTCCGATGTTCCATGTAGCTCTTCCTTTGTAATTCCTCTCCCATCACACTGTTTTTCTGCTTTCCAACTTCCCTCGGTTACTGATATTTCAGATTTCATCTGTAAGTCAAAACCTTCTACTTGTCAACTAGACCCCATTCCTACAGTTTTGGTTAAGGCATGTCTACCTTCTTTGCTTCCCCTCATATCTTCTATCATCTGCTCTTCACTTACCACTGGAACTGTTCCTGCTTCCCTCAAAATTGCCGCCATCACCCCAATATTAAAAAAAACTGGTCTAGATCCCAATAATTTTGAGAATTTTCATCCTATTTCCAATCTACCATTCCTTTCAAAAATTCTTGAGAAAATAGTTGCCACACAACTCCACTCACATTTAACTAATAATAATCTGTATGAACAGTTCCAGTCTGGTTTTCGCCCCTCCCATAGCACTGAAACAGGACTTATAAAAATAACCGATGATCTTCTTATGGCAGCTGACTCCGGTTTACTTTCCATTCTTATCCTCCTCGATCTGAGCGCTGCCTTCGACACTATTTCTCACGCCATTCTTCTCAGTAGGCTACCCTCCATCGGTCTCTCCCATACTCCACTAGCCTGGTTTAAATCATACCTGTCTGATCGCAAATCCTTCACTTCTCAGCCCTTTCCTCTGACCACTGGCGTGCCCCAGGGATCTGTCCTGGGGCCCCTTCTTTTCATTATCTACCTTCTACCGCTTGGACACATTTCCCGTGAATACAATATCCATTTTCACTGTTATGCCGATGACGCCCAGCTTTATCTGTCCACTAAACCCGATTCTGCTCTCTCCCCATCCTCTCTCACCCTCTGCTTAGCTGAACTAAATTCATGGTTCTCTTCTAATTTTCTTAAACTCAATAGTAATAAATCCGAGCTCCTCTTAGTAGGCACTAAATCAACATTATCCAGAACCAACAGTTTCTCTGTTACTATCAATAACTCGCCGGTCTCCATTTCTTCCTCTGTGAAAAGTTTGGGTGTCATCCTCGACAGTACTCTATCTTTCAATTCACACATTAATAATGTCACTCGGTCTGCATATTTTCAATTGCGCAACATTAATTGTCTCCGTCCTTTTCTCACCCCACATGCCACTGCCATTCTTGTCCATAGCCTTGTTACTTCCCGGATTGATTATTGTAATTCACTTCTTTTTGGTCTTATTCAAAAATCCATCCACAAGCTTCAACGCATCCAGAATTCTGCTACCAGGACCCCTTCTGTCCACCACATCACTCCTGTCCTGCAGCAGCTTCATTGGCTCCCGGTCAAGTATCGTATCAATTTCAAAATACTCTTGTACGCATTTAAAGCTATTCATCATCTCTCTCCTCCATATCTCTCTGATCTGGTTAACATCACCGCCCCATCTCGTTGTCTCAGATCTTCTTCTTCCCTTTCACTCTCCATCCCCTCTCCCCGTCTTGTCACCATGGGGAGCAGGGCTTTCAGCTGCTCTGCTCCTCGACTCTGGAATTCCCTACCTCCTGATTTAAGAAATATCTCTACCTCCTCTCTCTCTTTAAGTCCCAACTCAAAACCCACTTGTTCAAAATAGCTTGTCCCACATAACCTCTCCATTTGGCTATTTTAAATTTGTTTATGTTTTATGATTGTGTAAACTCTTTGCTTTTATGTTGCTTTTTACTCTACTGTGTACAGTGACCTTGAGTGTTTTGAAAGGCGCTTTCAAATAAAATGTATTATTTATTATTATTATGGGCAGCACGGTGGCACGGTGGTTAGCACTGTTGCCGCACAGCAAGAAGGTCCTGAGTTCAATTCCACCATCAGGCCGGGGTCTTTCTGTGTGGAGTTTGCATGTTCTCCCCGTGTTTGCGTGGGTTCTCTCCAGGTACTCCGGCTTCCTCCCACCGTCCAAAGACATGCAGCTTGTGGGGATAGGTTAATTGGATAATCCAAATTGCCACTAGGTGTAAATGTGCGAGTGAATGTGAGTGCGAATGGTTGTCTGTCCCTGTGTGTTAGCCCTGCGACAGACTGGTGACCCGTCCAGGGCGTATCCCGCCTCTCGCCCTATGACAGCTGGGATAGGCTACAGCGCCCCCCCGCGACCCTGAAAAGGATAAGCGGAAGCGAATGGATGGATGGATGGATGGATATTATTATTATTATTAATGAATTACAGTAGTCCAGCCTGGAAGTAATAAATGCATGAAGTAGTTTTTCAGCATCACTCTGAGACAGGATATTTCTAATTTTAGAGATGTTGCGCAAATGGAAGAAAGCAGTCTTACATATTTGTTTAATATGTGCGTTGTCCTGGTCAAAAATGACTCCAAGGTTCCTCACAGTGTTACTGGAGGCCAAGGTAATGCCATCCAGAGTAAGAATCTGCTTAGATACCATATTTCTAAGATTTTCAGGGCCGAGTACAATAACCTCAGTTTTATCTGAATTAAGAAGCAGAAAGTTAGCGGCCATCCAGGTCTTTATGTCTTTAAGACATTCCTGCAGTTTAACTAATTGGTGTGTGTTGCCTGGCTTCATGGATAGATAGAGCTGGGTGTCATCAGCATAGCAGTGAAAATTTATGCTATGTCTCCTAATGATGCTGCCTAAGGGAAGCATGTATAATGTAAACAGAATTGGTCCTAGCACCAAACCCTGTGGAACACCATAATTGACCTTAGTGTGTGAAGAGGACTCTCCATTTATGTTGTGTATTTTGGATTATAACAGGACCCGTAGTGGTCATGCACCAGGTGCATGATGGGCAATGCGCTTTTGTTGTTGTTGTACGGACTAGCCATGTGCTGGAAGTTATGCCGCTATAAATAAATACTTAAAGTTACGTCGTGGTCCGAGAATCGTTGTTATACTAGTAACACACAGTGAAGATATAACAAAAAGTGGCGACGAGGACGACTGGACCGGCACTGCAGTCCGCGACGATACAGTGCTTTGAACTGTTTTTTTTTCCTGCCGATGCCTCAAGCTGACCCGGTGTTAGACGGCGCGGGTGTGAGGACGAGACACCCGGTGTGCGGCGGTGGATGCCGATTTTTTTCAGCAAAACGGGGAGGAGTGAGCAGCGGAAAAGACGTTACAAAAGGGAACAGTTGTGAGGGGAAGAGTGCCATTCAACCAGGAGCCGAGTAATGGCTGGAGTTATTGGCTCAATTGGTCCCTTCGACGAAAGCACGGAGCAATGGAGCTCATATACGGAGCGTTTTGGGTATTTCGTTGCGGCTAATGACATACAGGATGATAAATTGGTGCCCATTTTTTTGAGTGTGATAAGCCCAAAGACTTTTAACCTGCTAAGGAGCCTGCTGCAGCCAGCAAAGCCAGGCAATAAAAGTTTCACAGAGATTGTGGACACACTGACCAAACATTTTTCGCCCAAGCCCCTCGTGATCGCTGAAAGGTTCAGGTTTCACAAGCGAAACCAAGAAGAGGGTGAGTCTGTCACAATGTTCGTTGCATCGTTACGCAAATTAGCTGAACACTGTGAGTTTAAAGATGTTTTAAATGACACATTAAGAGACAGACTCTGTGTGTGGATTAAGAAATGAAGCTGCACAGAAGAAATTACTCACGGAAAGTGACTTGACTCTTGAGAAGGCAATTAATATCAGTGTGACCATGGAAATGGCGTCGAAAGAAGCCCATGCTCTGCATGCTACAGACAGAGTACACAAACTTGACAGTGGTAAAGCAAATGCACAAGGACCATGTTTCCGCTGTGGCAAGTTAGGACACCTTGCTAGTGACTGCTGGTGCAAGGAAATGGATTGCAACAACTGTGGAAAAAAAGGCCATGTAGCACGGGCATGCAGGAACAAAAAGAGCAAGGATAAGGGCTCAAAGACTGGAAATAAAAGGGGCACTGCAAAATTCAAAAGGAAAGACATGTTCGCACAGTTAAGCTTCATGAGGACAGAGCAAGTGATTCCTCGGATGAAGAAGTGTTGTCTGCAATAAATACTGTGCGAATACTGAATGTGGATGAAACCTCAGACGGTTTTTGGGTCAAGCCCAGACTGGAAGGACATGTTGTGAAAATGCAGATTGACACAGGTTCAAAAGCATCATTAGTGTCATATAATGTCTACAGGAAGTGTCTGAAGCACCTTCCACTCAAACCCTCCGACACAGTTTCTAAAGGATATACTGGACATCGAGTGCCTATGAAAGGAATGACAGAGGTGATTGTTCAATGCAATGACCAAACTGCTAAGCTGCCTGTGTATGTTACGCAGAAGAACTGCCCTGCTATAATGGGACATGTGTGGCTCAAAGCAATCAGACTCAACTGGCAAGAAGTGAGAAAGCTGTCGCATGGTTCCTCTCAGCTGCAGGCCATACTGGGAAAGCACAAAGAGGTTTTTCGTGAGGAACTGGGCAGCATGAAAAAAATTACATTGAAGCTGCATCTCAAACCTGACAGCAAACCAGTCTTTATGATGGCTAGACCTGTGCCGTACGCCATTCGGCCCAAGGTGGAGTCTAACTTAGACGCATTGGTCAAGAATGGTGTTCTGGAGCCGGTTACAACCAGCGAGTGGGCCACGCCTATCGTCCCGGTTCCTAAAAAGGACGAAGGAATCCGGATCTGCGGAGACTTCAAGGTATCCGTGAATCCTGTCTTAACAGCAGAGCAGTATCCCCTCCCTCTGACTGATGACTTATTTGCTGGCCTGAGTGGGGGACAAAAGTTCAGCAAAATAGATCTCAACCAGGCTTACCTGCAAATGCACGTTGAAGAGCAGTCACGTGAAATGTTGACTATCAACACACATAAGGGACTTTTCAGATACTGCAGGTTGCCTTTTGGCATCACATCAGCTCCAGCATTGTTTCAGCGAGCGATTGATCAAATCCTGAGCGGATTACCTGGTGTGCAGTGTTACCTGGATGATATCCTGTGTACAGGAGCAGATGATGAAGAACATCTGCGCAACCTGGATGCGACCCTTCAGAGACTGAAGGAATACGGATTGAGAGTCCGTAAGGAGAAATGTGACTTTTTCCAGTCATCTGTGGAATATCTAGGGCACGTGAGTGATGCAAATGGACTACACGCTGCACCTTCGAAGATCACAGCAATTGTGGATGCACCCCCACCACAAAATGTCAGCCAGCTAAAGTCTTTCTTAGGACTGTTGAACTACTATGGACGGTTCATACCCAACTTGGCATCACTCCTGAAACCACTGCATAACCTGCTACGCAAGGAGGAAGCATGGAAGTGGACAGCAAGCTGTCAAGAGGCTTTTCAAAAGGCAAAGGATTCACTGACTGCATCTGAGGTGCTAACCCACTTCAATCCTAAGTTCCCAATTCAGCTTGCCTGTGATGCTTCTCCCTATGGGGTAGGGGCAGTGATTTCCCACATTCTCCCAAACGGCGAAGAAAGGCCAATTGCCTTCGCATCAAGGACATTAAACACGGCAGAGACCAACTATGCTCAGCTGGAACGAGAGGCTCTGAGCATTGTATTTGGTGTTCGGAAATTTCACCAGTATTTGTACGGTAGGAGGTTTACACTGTTAACTGACCATAGACCTCTCACAACCATCCTGGGACCCTACACAGGGATTCCATCTCTTGCTGCTTTTCGTCTCCAGAGGTGGGCGTTGATATTGTCAGGACATTCTTATATGATAAGATAAGATAACCTTTATTAGTCCCACACGTGGGAAATTTGTTTTGTCACAGCAGGAAGTGGACAGTGCAAAAGTTATGAAGCAAAAATTAGAATAAAATAAAATAAGAATAAATACAGTACACAACTGTACAGAATAGAATAAAATACTATATACAGTAGAATAAAATAGAATAAAATATACAATAAGATAAAAATAGAATACTCAGTTGCTTTATACAACTGAGTAAAAATACAACGATGCCAGAAAAGATTATTGCACATTAGTGTTATTGCACATGTGTGGATGTGTGTGTTTGATCAGTTAAAGTCTTTGTTGTGGAGTCTGACAGCAGTGGGGAGGAAAGACCTGCGAAATCTCTCCGTCCCACACCGTGGGTGCCGCAGTCTCCCACTGAAGGAGCTGCTCAGTGCTGTCACAGTCTCATGCATGGGGTGGGAGATGTTGTCCAACAGGGATGACAGCTTAGCCGCCATTCTCCTGTCACTCACCACCTTATGACATCAAGTATCGCAAATCGGAGTCTCATTGCAATGCAGATGGGTTGTCCAGGTTACCTCTCCCTGTTAAAAAACCCGACTCTGACACTGTTGAGATCCTCTACTTCAGGGAGGTAGAGACAGCACCGGTTTCGGCTGTGCAGGTGAAAAGGGCGTCCAGAAATGACCCTGTGTTGTCAGCAGTGATGGACTGGATCATTAAGGGTCTTCCTGCAGGTGAGGATGTAGACTTGAAGGCCTTCCTTGGAAAGCGGGCGGAGCTTTCTGTTCAGGCGGGATGTTTGCTGTGGGGGAGGAGAGTCATTATTCCCCTGTCACTTCAAACAAAACTGTTGAAGCAACTTCATGCAGGACACAGTGGAATAGTGAGAATGAAGGAAATAGCGAGAAGCTATTTTTGGTGGCCAAATATGGACAAACAGATTGAGGAGATTGCTAAAAACGGTTCATCGTGTCATAAGGTCCGGAACAACCCACCACTTGCTCCTCTCCATCCCTGGGAGTTCCCACAGGAGCCATGGCATCGTGTGCACATTGACTTTGCAGGTCCATACGAGGACAAAATGTTTCTTGTAGCTGTTGATGCACACAGTAAATGGCCTGAAGTGACCATCATGAAATCAACCACCACTGAGAAGACCATAGAAGCACTAGGAGAAATGTTCAGTAGGTTTGGATCTCCTACACAGATAGTCTCTGACAATGGACCTCAACTGGTTTCACAGGAAATGGAGGCTTTCCTGCAGGCTAATGGAGTGCAGCACATTACATCAGCTCCATACCATCCTGCAACGAATGGTCTTGCAGAAAGGTTTGTTCAGACAATGAAACATGCACTGAAAACATCGCAAGGCCAAGGAACACTGCATCAGAGACTGCACAAGTTTCTGCTTAACTACCGGAACAGTCCACATGCAACCACAAGGACATCTCCCAAGTGAACGGGGCAGAATAATCCCCATGGGTCATGGGGGAGGTTGAGGTAGTCTACCCTCACTCCCAAGTAGCAATTAAAAAGAGTTGTTGTTAGAACCATACAGTTAATAAAGGAAAAGGGAAAAGGTGAAATGTTTGTGATGCTATTACTGTCATGTTCCAGTGAAGACAGAAGTTTTTGAGTAGATCACCTGTTCATTCCGTAGTACATCCTTTGTAAGAGGGGAAGAGATGTTGTGTATTTTGGGTTATAACAGGACCCGTAGTGGTCATGCACCAGGTGCATGATGGGCAATGCGCTTTTGTTGTTGTTGTACGGACTAGCCATGTGCTGGAAGTTATGCCGCTATAAATAAATACTTAAAGTTACGTCGTGGTCCGAGAATCGTTGTTATACTAGTAACACACAGTGAAGATATAACAATTTACATGTACAAATTGGAGTCTATTAGATAGATATGATACAAACCACTGCAGTGCAGTACCTGTAATACCTACAGCATGTTCTAATCGCTCTAATAGGATATTATGGTCAACAGTATCGAACGCTGCACTAAGGTCTAGCAGGACAAGCACAGAGATGAGTCCACTGTCAGAGGCCATAAGAAGATCATTTGTAACCTTCACTAAAGCTGTTTCTGTGCTGTGATGAGCTCTGAAATCTGACTGAAACTCTTCAAATAAGCCTTTCCTCTGCAGATGATCTGTTAGCTGTTTGACAACTACTCTTTCAAGGATGTTTGATATGAAAGGAAGGTTGGAGATTGGCCTATAATTAGCTAAGACTGCTGGGTCTAGAGATGCTTTTTAAGTAAAGGTTTAACTACAGCCAGCTTGAAGGCCTGTGGTACATAGCCGATTATTAGAGATAGGTTGATCATATTATCTCCACTTCTCCACTTCATCTATAATCTTCCAATCCTCACACCTTCGCCTCCCGTGCAGGTTTGTAAGGGTGCACAGCAGCTAAAAGATCTCCTTTGTTATAAAAATGTCAAAAGTAGATCTCAGGCTGCTATTGCAGGGAACTGCATACAGGGTGAGCCCTGGTTTGATATCAGTGGGCACTGGATTGTAGAGCAGTCTCTCTTCAGTAGTGGGACCCACACGGTTTTCCTTTCATGAGGGATCAACTCAGTCGCCGGCTCCTCGTTCTCAGAAAATGCTCCTACATTCTTTTCCATCAGCTGCTCGGCCTCCACCTCCATGCCCCCCAACCCCAATCCTCCCCCAAAGAAGAGGATTCAGGCACTGGCTAGTACTCTTCATCAGTGGTGATGCAGTCAGCCTCTGTGGAGATTGGCCCCTGATCTTCTGGAGAGGAAGTTTCTTCATCTTGGGCAGATGTCTTTTCTTCAAGGGAAGAGGACTGCTTGCTGTCCTTGCTCTCTGACCAGATCATATAGACAGTGCTTGAAGCAGTGATGACTTTATTGCCATATTGCCAGAATAAATGGTCTGGTAGCTGTTAGGCTTACTTACAGCAGTAGCTCTGTCTGCACCTGCACAAACTCCAGGACATGTTTACAAACAGTGTTTGTTGTTGTTTGCGCTGCAGCTGCAGCTGCAGCTTTGAACTCTGCAAAATGTCCTGTGATTGGGTTTTTGTTTTTTTTAGAGTTAATATATTGGGTATGGTATCTTTTTATGAAAAATATAAGAGTAAAAGTGCTTTTAGCATGTGCTTCAAAGCTAAGTTTGACTGGGAACCTCGAAGCTCAATAGCCTGCATTGACAGAAATTCACTGCAGGCTATGTAATATTTGATGCGTCATTATTTATTCCAGTCTATCTTGCAAATACATGTTTGTGCTGCAATGTCATGCACAAACACAAACTATTAGATCCTTAAGATCAAACCTATGTCAAAATTGTTTCATTATTTTGGTCTATTGGAGTGTGGTAGGCCAGCAAAGGCCGCTACTAGAAACTAGGAATATTACATGAAATTGCTTGTTTGGCCAAAAATGGGTAAATGATGTAATTTGGTAAAAAACATGAAAAACTACAATTTTCATGTGTTGAGTTTAGAATGAAAGCAATTTTACCTAAATTGCATGATTTAGTACTGTCAATAACAAGGAATCAAAAAAGGTGGTTATAATGAGTTTCAATTGGCCAAAAATGGCCACGATAGAACCAAGAGGAACAATTTGGTGTATAATGTATATTATTGACATTATTAAGGAGCTGATGTTGAAAATTTAAAAAATCTGAAAAAAATACACACCTTTGGGAAGTTTCATTCCATTTGCATGAATAGAACGAAAATGGTTGAAAAAAGAAAAGTGAAGTGGCCACAAATGGCCAGGATAGAGCCCAGAGGGTACAGGTAAGCATCAGGTGTTTGGGGTGCTTCACTCATATTTTACTGAATTTGAATCACTTGGATCATAAAGATCATAAGTCTGTGACTGGATCAGTGAGTCACTTTGTCTGTCTGGTTACACCTCCCACAGAGTTCACATCTATCTGCAATGCTCTTTTTATGGTACATCTTGTGTTGCTCTACTTTTTAAGTTGCACTGAGCTTATTTTTTGCTTTTAGACTCCTTAAACTCTCTGTAGCTCCCTGCTACCTTACAGTTTTTTTTTTCCGAATGAATATTTTTAGACATGAAAATTAGACCTTGATGCAGTCTACCTCTGTGGCTATACGGTGAGCCTTGTTCCCAGCAGGCAACAGGTTAACAGAAAAAAAAATATCTTGAAGTGATTGTTGTTGTTAAATGGTGCTGCATTACAGTTTTTCCTGATGGCTTGAGCACATTTTTTGTAACTATTGGCTATTTTTGCAAAACTCTACACACAAATAAGAAAACTCTTCACCCAATCAGCAAAACATTGTAGTTTTCTTGTAAAAGCGAATAACCTTTGCTTAACTCACCACACCTTTGTAAAAATGGTATTTTTGTATCAGACAGTAAACACAAGCCATCAAATTAATAAGCACACAATGCACCAACTACACACTGATGGTATGAATAAAAAACACATCTGGCTTTTGCTTTCTCTGTGCACAAGGTAGGCTATGTCAGTTTGAGCTCATACTTTTGTCATAGATCCGTAAGCATAGAGGGATCCAAACTTCAAGTACTGGTGTTTATTCACACACATCAAAACAAACACAAGTGTTTATTTCCAAGTCAAAACGAAATAGTAATTTCACTGAGGAAAAAAAAGAAATCAGTCTACATTGTGTCATCTCTGTGGATCTGGCCACAAAATTTCGTCTACATCACGTGAAATGTCCTCTAGTCCAGCGGTCCCCAACCTTTTTTGTGCCACGGACCGGTTTATGCCAGACAATATTTTCACGGACCGGCCTTTAAGGTGTCGCGGATAAACACAACAAAATAAAACTAGTACCGGTACCAAAAAAAAAAAGATTTATTCATAACACACGTGAAAAGACCCAGGAAAAGCGAGTTAACGATAAAAACGATAACAAAATAACGCTGAAAACCAATAAAAACCCTGAAAACCATAAATTTCACACCTGAGCCTCAACTCTCTCGGCCCGGTACCAAACGACTCACGGGCCGGTACCGGTCCGAGGCCCTGGGGTTGGGGCGCTGCTCTAGTCCAAGGCACAGGGAAAATATCTTCTGAATTTTACATCTATGGTATTGTTGTGTTTCTCATTAGCATGGCAGTGCTACAAATCTTAGTGCAAAGTGACTGTACTAACCGACTCTCATTTCAAAATGTCCTTATGATGCTTGCTACAGTGTAGCGGCTCGAGTTAGGCTGAACCCGTTGGCCAGCTTCCCTCAGGGTCACTCCATGGTTGATTACATGGTCCACTATTGTAGCTCTGATGTCATCAGCAATTCTATTTCTTACTCTTCTTACCCTTCCTCTCCCCACTCCTCGTCCTCCTCTCCCTCCTCGTCCTCCTCTCCCTCCTCGTCCTCCTCTCCCCCCTCCTCGTCCTCTTCTTGCTCCTCCTTGTCCTTGTTGTCCTCTTCATCCTACTTCTTCACCTCCACGTCCTCTTTCTCGGCCTCCTCTACTTCTCACTCTTCCTGCTCCCTCCACTGTACTCCACACACAGAGCTTACCTGTATTATAGTGCTTAGGCTGATTGCAAAGTGAACTAATTATCTAAAAAAGTTTTCACATGTGACAGTGTGCCAGACAGTTGGCAAAATAGTGTAAATAATGGCCATAAATGTATATAGTTTTGCTAGGAGTGTGTTGATCCTTTGGAAATTGAGTGTAAAGCCGTGAGTTGTGTTTACAGTTCTGCAAAAAGAGTGCTGTGCAGTGGATTGTAGCTACAGGTTTGCAAAGTGTGTGTTACAAAATGGCAAACTGAGTGCAAAGCAGTGTTTGTGCTTTTAGTTTTGCAAACTCAGTGAGTGGTTTTGCTATAAGTATTAATAGTTTTAGAAATTGTGCTATAAGAATCACAGTTAGGGTTTAAGCATTCAGAAAAAACTGTAATAAAACTGTACTGAACTGAAATAAAATCATTGTATAATAGACTTCCCCATGAACTTCTCCAGCATCTGATTTTAACACTGTCATGAAGCACCCTACACTTAACCCTAACTCAACACTCCCCGACCTCTACTGGTCCGTGAGTTACTTGAATTTTATAGTGTTTATTTATCGGACAAAATAAGTTAAATTAAATAGCTGTCCAGTACATGTGCAGCAGATGGTAGTGATGGTTCAACAGAAACATCCTATACAAGAACTGATACAGGTATGTACATGAACAGAGAACTAGGGATACTTTTCCCTAACTATAACAATATCCACAACAACAACACTCCTCTACACATGGTTGTATTTAAAGGTCCAATGCTTCACAGCCAGTAGCACACCCCTTGAAGCAGCACAGGTATGGGCAGCACCTGTGAAATGTAATTTGCAGGGAAGAAGTGAGTTATGGGTTGAATTGTCCATCCTTGTGCTATTTTCTGTCACCATCTTTCTAACCATGCTGAACACCCTCTCTGATGATGCATTGCTGTGTGGCACACACAATAGTGCCTTCATCAAATGCACCAGAGTCTGGAATCTTCCATCTCCTAAGGAAGAGCTTCCCTGCCAAGCACCTGGTACTCCACTAATTCTTCCCTAAGGCTATCCAGGTCCAACCGTAGCTACGGCAGACTTTTCCCTAGCTCTATAACTGCAAATAAAAATGATCAAATTAACCACAAGTGAGCTGGAGATATAATTGCTTTCTCTAATATTATACTCTGTAACTTCTGAAGTTGATTATTAAACAACGACCGCCATCAATTAAAAAAAGGGGATGCACCTGAGTTTGGAGAAAATTGATGCCGTGGCTCTGGGTCCAACACGGTCAGGTTTTGTAGGATGATGTTGTCGAGGGGGAATGCAGTCATCATCTTTGCGGTCACAGCTACAAAGAAGTCTCTCACTGCCCTGTGACACATGATCGGATCAATGATTACAGGCATTGTATGATGGATTATCAGTCAGTTAGCTCTTAGGAGGTAAGCTTATTCGGACAACACAATAATCCTAATGCTTACTGGATCATCATTGGGACAGAAGAGGAAAGTTCATCCATGTTGTTCCCCAAGAGGCTTTGTGCAGCTACTCCAAGAAAGTTTTCTTTGTCTGGCAACTGTAGGCTGGCATCCATGAACTTGATGTCCTTCAATGGGACGTCAGCGATAAGGCTGGCAGGGAGAAATCATTTATTATCACAATTATTTAAGTTTATCTTTTGATAGGCTGGCTGACCTGAAACATAACATTGAACTCTGCCAGTGGTTTCAGAACCTGGGAGAGGAAGAGGAAGAAGAACTTTGCCTTCTTGCTGGTTAAATGCGCTGCCAGCATCTTCACCTTGCCAGGCTTCTCCACATCCTCATGACTGGCCTGCAGTGCATCCCACTGGCTGAGCACCTGGTTTATGCAAGTCAGCAAGCTGAGCCACCTGATTGCACAGTATTGGAGTATCCTCAGAGTCTCTGAGTCTGTGAACTCCACAAACTCTTTGAAGATTTCAGCATGCTTGGCACTAAAGTTGAGAAAGGTATAAAAAAAAAAAAACCTAAATAAATAAATAAAATACAATCAGGACAGAAACTGTTAAATAATAAAAAGCCAGGAAACCAAAAACAATATCCAATAACAGTCAAATTGTGGCACAGAGGCTCTCTTTTAACTTGTGTTAAAGTTTAACATGCAGCATATCAATATGCTTACCTGATGTCAAAGAGCATATACGCTGCTGAGGATGTGTTCAACAGGCTGGCCTAGGGCCATAATGCCACATCCTGTGGCCAGCTGTCCCAGATGACAGATGCATCCCATGTCAATTAGGGATGGCTGCATGTCTTTGATTCTGCTGACAACAGAATTGTTCCCCTTCATGACACTGGCATTATCACTATTAAATGCCACAAAGTTTCTACTGTCAATTTTTCTGTCACTAGGAATAAACAAATTACAACATAACTTATTAGTGGTCAGTCTCCTAGCATATTGTAAGGTATTTACCTCGTCACCCCCTCCTGAGTTTTTGGAGAGAAAACAATTAGAACAACAATTGGAATATTTAACAATTTAATCGTAAAATATGGGAGGACTCTGTATATTAATGGACGGATGGCAACCCTAACTCTTAGAAAACAATATACACTCACCTTTCACTGTTGGAGTAGCCTTTGTTCTGCCATTTGCGTACTGGCGAGCAATCTCTGAATCCGGGAACGGATTTGTAGAAAACATCCGCAAATGTGAATGGGATGTTGCCTGTAGCTAACAGCATAGCCAACTTTGTCTCAGCATAAATAACACCCTTAGGTCTCCCTTTGGCAACATGTCCCAAAACTGCAAGCATATTTCCTTCTCTTGCTGGTCATTGCCATTTCTCTTCTGCTTCGTCTTCCTTTGTTCAGATTCCCGCGCTTGACTTCGAGGTGTCACCGTTATTATTGTCTGGCAGGCAACGGAAGCCCAGTTAAGGATGGTTTAGCAATTTTTTTGTTTGGTTTTTTAAAGTCTTTGCACAAATTTACAAACTCTCAGTGGGAGATAACATTGGTGCTGTTAGGGCTCTGTGTGCAGGCGGATGGAGAGGAGGATCCAAATGCGAGACTTGGACACTGAATACAACTCAAAACCTCAGCTTTATTGCTAGCAAGAAAACAAAAACATGAAGTGAACACTGAATACGGAGAACAGAAACACACAGGCATAATCCGATGGTACGACACTACACCGAACACGGGAAAACACAGGGCTAAAATACACAGGGTGGTAATCAGGGGATGGGCAACAGGAGGGAGACACAGCTGGGAGAGATCAAGGCTAACAAGACAGGGGGAGCAAAGCTGCACATGCTAACATAAGAGAAAGACTTTCACAATAAAACAGGAAAAAAGAAACCACTAAACAAAGATGCAGACACGACACTGAGAAACAGATTAGACACTGAACAGAAACTGCAATACACATGAAAACCCAAAACCTAAGAACTGATCCCTCACCAAGAATAACTGAAACAGATCTGTAATGATAATAATAATAAACAAAGCACCAGAACATCAGAAAATAATCCATAATGCAAAAATAAACCAAAACATAACAACTCAAAATACTGGGTCAAACTGACCCAGAACCGTGACAGGTGCAATAAGATCTGAACAAAAAACATAGGAAAAAATAAAACAGAACAAAAGAAAACAAAAAATAAACATTTACAATATAAATATGTGAAGGCCATTCTTATGACATTTTATATTTTCTTTTCTGGCAACACTAACATACGTGAGGCTTACTTGGTACAAAAATGAAACACATTCATTAATAGTGTTTCATTATTAGTTTCAGGAATCTAATTTAACTGTAAAGAGGGTAGCCTCATTTGTTCTTTAGAGTAACATGAATGATTCTGTATCAAACTCAACAGCTAGTCTGCTATTAATATTTAAATCATAGCACAGAGACTAGTCTGCTATTAATATTTAAATCATAGCACAGAGACTAGTTTGCTATTAATATTTAAATCATAGCACAGAGACTAGTCTGCTATTAATATTTAAATCATAGCACAGAGACTAGTCTGCTATTAATATTTAAATCATAGCACAGAGACTAGTCTGCTATTAATATTTAAATCATAGCACAGAGACTAGTTTGCTATTAATATTTAAATCATAGCACAGAGACTAGTCTGCTATTAATATTTAAATCATAGCACAGAGACTAGTTTGCTATTAATATTTAAATCATAGCACAGAGACTAGTCTGCTATTAATATTTAAATCATAGCACAGAGACTAGTTTGCTATTAATATTTAAATCATAGCACAGAGACTAGTCTGCTATTAATATTTAAATCATAGCACAGAGACTAGTTTGCTATTAATATTTAAATCATAGCACAGAGACTAGTTTGCTATTAATATTTAAATCATAGCACAGAGACTAGTCTGCTATTAATATTTAAATCATAGCACAGAGACTAGTTTGCTATTAATATTTAAATCATAGCACAGAGACTAGTTTGCTATTAATATTTAAATCATAGCACAGAGACTAGTTTGCTATTAATATTTAAATCATAGCACAGAGACTAGTCTGCTATTAATATTTAAATCATAGCACAGAGACTAGTCTGCTATTAATATTTAAATCATAGCACAGAGACTAGTCTGCTATTAATATTTAAATCATAGCACAGAGACTAGTCTGCTATTAATATTTAAATCATAGCAGAGAGACTAGTTTGCTATTAATATTTAAATCATAGCACAGAGACTAGTCTGCTATTAATATTTAAATCATAGCACAGAGACTAGTCTGCTATTAATATTTAAATCATAGCACAGAGACTAGTTTGCTATTAATATTTAAATCATAGCACAGAGACTAGTCTGCTATTAATATTTAAATCATAGCACAGAGACTAGTCTGCTATTAATATTTAAATCATAGCACAGAGACTAGTCTGCTATTAATATTTAAATCATAGCACAGAGACTAGTCTGCTATTAATATTTAAATCATAGCACAGAGACTAGTCTGCTATTAATATTTAAATCATAGCACAGAGACTAGTTTGCTATTAATATTTAAATCATAGCACAGAGACTAGTCTGCTATTAATATTTAAATCATAGCAGAGAGACTAGTTTGCTATTAATATTTAAATCATAGCACAGAGACTAGTCTGCTATTAATATTTAAATCATAGCACAGAGACTAGTCTGCTATTAATATTTAAATCATAGCAGAGAGACTAGTCTGCTATTAATATTTAAATCATAGCACAGAGACTAGTCTGCTATTAATATTTAAATCATAGCACAGAGACTAGTTTGCTATTAATATTTAAATCATAGCACAGAGACTAGTCTGCTATTAATATTTAAATCATAGCACAGAGACTAGTCTGCTATTAATATTTAAATCATAGCACAGAGACTAGTTTGCTATTAATATTTAAATCATAGCACAGAGACTAGTTTGCTATTAATATTTAAATCATAGCACAGAGACTAGTTTGCTATTAATATTTAAATCATAGCACAGAGACTAGTTTGCTATTAATATTTAAATCATAGCACAGAGACTAGTTTGCTATTAATATTTAAATCATAGCACAGAGACTAGTCTGCTATTAATATTTAAATCATAGCACAGAGACTAGTTTGCTATTAATATTTAAATCATAGCACAGAGACTAGTTTGCTATTAATATTTAAATCATAGCACAGAGACTAGTTTGCTATTAATATTTAAATCATAGCACAGAGACTAGTCTGCTATTAATATTTATATTTAGATAATTAGTTCACTTTGCAATCAGCCTAAGCTCTATAATACAGGTAAGCTGTGTGTGTGGAGTACAATGGAGGGAGCAGGAAGAGTGAGAAGTAGAGGAGGCCGAGGAAGAGGACGTGGAGGTGAAGAAGTAGGATGAAGAGGATGACAAGGACAAGGAGGAGCAAGAGGAGGACGAGGAGGGGGGGAGAGGAAGACGAGGGGGGGAGAAGAAGGGTAAGAAGAGTAAGAAATAGCATTGCCGATGACATCAGAGCTACAATAGTGGACCATGTAATCAACCATGGAGTGACCCTGAGGGAAGCTGGCCAACGGGTTCAGCCTAACTCGAGCCGCTACACTGTAGCAAGCATCATAAGGACATTTTGAAATGAGAGTCAGTTAGTACAGTCACTTTGCACTAAGATTTGTAGCACTGCCATGCTAATGAGGAAAACAACAATACCATAGATGTAAAAATACTAAAATTGTTACATTACAGAATTGCTAGATGACCAGATGCTGGGAGCAGAGGAAGCATGTTCACTGCATACCAAGAAACGCATATAGTCAATATGGCGATTGCAAATAATCCTATACTTGGAAATAAACACTTGTGTTTGTTTTGATGTGTGTGAATAAACACCAGTACTTGAAGTTTGGATCCCTCTATGCTTACGGATCTATGACAAAAGTATGAGCTCAAACTGACATAGCCTACCTTGTGCACAGAGAAAGCAAAAGCCAGATGTGTTTTTATTCATACCATCAGTGTGTAGTTGGTGCATTGTGTGCTTATTAATTTGATGGCTTGTGTTTACTGTCTGATACAAAAATATCATTTTTACAAAGGTGTGGTGAGTTAAGCAAAGGTTATTCGCTTTTACAAGAAAACTACAATGTTTTGCTGATTGGGTGAAGAGTTTTCTTATTTGTGTGTAGAGTTTTGCAAAAATAGCCAATAGTTACAAAAAATGTGCTCAAGCCATCAGAAAAAACTGTAAATCATTTTAAATGTTCTATAATCATAAAGTTTACCTTAACCTTTTCAAGAAGCAGATATAACAATCTAAAAATAATAAATTACAGTGGTACAGCTAAGACGTAACAAATGTGCCAATGCCCTTTGTTATGCAAATGCAAGAAAGTGCTCCTACATAATTGTTTAATGTGCACACTGCAGTACGTATCTTGGTCCAAAGTGACATCATGGTTCCTCATATGTTAGTGATGGCCAGGGTAATATCATCCAGACTAAGTATTATGTGGTTAAACAAGACATCTTTTACGTCTGTTTTATTTTGAATAGTGTTGGAAAGAATTACATACATTTTAAAGACAAAGCCTAGCTTTAAACTCAGCTTTATTTATTCAAGAAGTCAGATGACACAAACTAGTTAAAATAAATATATGTATTACAGAGATAAAGAGTTGAATAATTTCCTGATGCTCTCCTATGGAACCAGCTGCTTGGGACTTGAACACCACTATTTTGACACTGGTGTTTAATTATGTAATTAATTATTAAATAATTAGATAAATAATAATTCATTAATTACTAATAATTTTGTAATGATTAAACTTTGGCCCTCTCTATCAGAGTGTGTCTTTTGTCCTGTCTCCCTCTCCTCTCTTTCCCCCCACCCCCACCAGCCACAGCAGCTGGCTGCCCCTCCCTGAGCCTGGCTCTGCAGGAGGTTTCTTCCTGGATCCATTTTCCACCCTGGCAGTCAGCAGACTGACTATATTTATTTATTGCTAATGCTCATATTCTCAGGGTGTTCCCTCCTTCTCACTCCCCAGTGTACACGCTACTTTTGCTTTCTTCTCACGTGTCGCTCTGTCTTCATCGTTCCAGGTCGTCTGTCTTCTCACCGTTCCCCTGCACTTTACCATTCCTCCTCTGAATCAGCGGTTCAGTGTAACTGGAGACTCAAGCTTTGACTTGTGACCCAGTAATTCCTGCCATCCTGCAAGAGAGGGATATCCCTGGAAGCTGCCAGACTGACTGTCTACAAAGAAATTTTCCAGATAGTTAAATACCAGTTAAATTATACAGACATGAAAACTGGGTATGCCGGATGTTTTATTTACCGTCATTGGAAAGCTGTGGCATATGTCTCAGTTTTATCCTGTTAGTTCTGTGTCATGATGTTTTTAACCCCTTTTTACTTTAGTGGGAGAAATGAGGGAGGAAAAAATATTTGGTCCTGTGGATATGGATGTCTGAGTGAGGTAATAAAAGTTAAGAGTAATGTTGTGTGTGTGTGTGTGTGTGTGTGTGTGTGTGTGTGTGTGTGTGTGTGTGTGTGTAATGCTTAGGTGGGAGGGAGTAAAAAGGAGACAGAGCAGGGTCATAACACTTTAAACTGTGCTGCCTGCGAAGGGAAGAGTGTTCACTATTCACAGTTTAACTCCCTTGCTGTGAAATGTTTAAAGGTTAAATGTTTTGGACCTATTAGGTCTTCTAGACTTTAGCTTTGGTCTGTCTTCCCGTACTTTAAACACCTCTAAGCCTCTTTACCAGACTGTGATTCAGACAGAGTGCTCAGGAGATGCAGAAGACCGGCAGGAAGAAGCGAGTTCCAAGGACCAGCAGTAACCTCACAAAATCAGCTCCTCGGTGAGTAACAGACAAGAGTATCATGTCTGGAAAAGGTTTCCTTCAGTTCCTCCTGCATGTTCAAACAGACACCAATTCAGGGATATTCTTATTAGTAAAATATAACAATTATAGCAGAAGGAAAAAGAAAATTTAATAGGGTGTAACTTAAACTTAAGGGGGAAATCTACTTTGACAGCATTGGGTGATTTATTCTTTATTTACAAAATGTTTCCATCTGGTAAAATACCAAGCATTGTGTAGACTGTGTAGAAGGTTATTTCCCTTTTTTACCCAATACTACACCCATGTATGTATGTATGCCTATTATACTTATATTATTATATTGTTATATTTTTGTAAGTGTTAATATGATAATATGAAACTCATACCTTCCAAGATGGTAGTGTACTAGTGATTCTGACTGATCACATATATTATAATTGGATCATATGTTCCCACTGTGACTGAGACTGCTTCTTTATTTTTTATTAAGTTAGCAGTGTGATATAACCAGTATACAGTCAGGTGCTCTAATAAAACAAGACGTGTGCTTTTTCATAGTTTGAACCTAGTAAGTAAGTAAGTAAGTAAAATTTATTTATATAGCACTTTTTAAGACAAACGCTGTTACAAAGTGCTTCACATGGGAATGAAGGCATGTCAAACAGACAAACAATATAGCAATATAAAGGAAGTATAAAAGCATATCAAACAAAACAATAGTACAGTATAAATATAGAATAAAACAACATATTACACACTAACATTACCCAAATGCCTGTCTAAACAGATGTGTTTTAAGCTGTTTTTTAAAAGAAGCCACAGTGTCGATGGTGCGTAGCGGGGAGGGTAAACCGTTCCACAGTATTGGAGCCAGGGTTTGAAAAGCGTGATCCCCCTTTGTTTTCAAACGAGTCCGTGGAATAGATAGAAGACCACTATCAGTGGATCTAAGAGTCCGCTTTGGAGAATAGGTTTGGAGAAGCTCCGAGATATAGGTGGGGGCCTCACCTTGTAGAGACATAAACGTAAAGGTGAGGATTTTAAACTTATATCTATACCCAACCGGAAGCCAGTGCAAGGATTTTAGTATAGGAGTGATATGGGAAAATTTATTGCTGTGGGTTAAAAGCCTTGCTGCAGCATTTTGAACCGCTTGGAGCCGATTTAGTGAAGCCTTAGATACACAGGAGAAGAGTGCATTACAATAGTCTAGCCGGGAGAAAATGAAGGTGTGGACAAGCTGAACCAACCTACTGAACCAAGTGGACGTTTGGACACTTCCACCGATTCAAGTACTTTTCTTTTGTTTTGGTATTTCCCTCATTGCAGTGTAAGAATGTGGATTTTAGTTTATTTAGTAAACAAAAACTAATTTATTAGAAACAATAATAATAGCAACAACAATCACAGCATAGCATTTACTGGTTTAGTTCAGCGTCAGAACACTTCCTCCCTCTGCTTGTTGGTCAGACAGAGTTTATAGGGCCTGGACGTATGTTCTGTCTTATTGTCCTGCTATGTTCAAATCAAACAGGATACTATGTCAGGGTACAATATTGTGGTTAAAGTACTGGTTAAAATTTGCCTTCTGAATGAATACTTGTCTACATGTGTCATGGTGTGAATAAAAAATATTTTGGGGCCTTTATTGGGGGGCTTAAAACATAAAAGTTACATTTGGCATCAGACCAAAGTCCAGAGTTTCACTGTCCTAATGTCTGTTCCTTGTTTTTCTTACTTTCTGTCAGTAGTTGTTTCAGACCTCATTTTAGATTTTGAGGCTCTGACAAACTCTTGGTCATCCTGTATACATGAGAAAGTGTGATTTCTCTTTACTTGGCTGGGGACGTTTTGTCATATGGATTACTGCAGCAGTTGACTTGTGCTACTTTGTTTTTGTTGTACAGCAATATTACCTTACCACAAGAAAACTGTTGATTTAAACATTAAGTAAGAGGCACTACTAACGCATTAGGAGTTTTCTATGTTTTGCTTTGAGCACAGGAACAACCAACTGTAATTATTTACTAGAGATGGCACGATACCACTTTTTTATGTCCGATACCGATATCATAAATCTGAATATCTGCCAATACCGATATGAATCCGATATAGTGTGTTTTTTAATCAATAAAACTGTTTTTTAATATCTTGCTGCTTTTTGTATAAGTTCATACTCAAGTTAAAAAAAAACCACTAAAGCTATTCTGTTATACCTGTATGCAAAAAATACACTGCACCCAAAATATTTCATAGTGCAGCAACACTGATCAATCTAATAAACTTAAACCTACTCCATCCTCCCTATTCTGGTATTTTAAAGAGTATTTAGCAGAAATATTAAGCAACCTAACTAATAGGGTTGCAAACTCCCAGCAAAAAAAAATGGGGAACCACCCCCCACCCTCCACCTGATGATGCTTAATCGACGTAATCAACTTTAATTTGATGCAGGGTGAAAAAAATGCACAGAATTAAATTATTTTTCAAGAATAATTAAATAGATTCAACATCTTTCTTCAACAGAATTGCAGACTGCACAGATGGTACCTTCCCAAAGGAAAAAGTACTATAGCTTACTAGGGTATATTAGACTTAACAGTTACTATATACAGTAATGGACTTCTATACATTTTACATCAGATTAAAACTTTGGGTGTAAGATTCAGATAATTATTTATTAAAAGCTCGACATTTTAAATGAGAATAAGAAAGAAAAGTATGTCTTTGTGCCCCCTTTTCCCTGTTCATGCCCCTATCGCCCCCTGGCTACACTTTGCTAGATCCGCCCCTGCACAGTTACCAGCCGTCAGCTACGTAGAAAAGGATCCTGGTGTAGAAAGTAATATTAAATACATTCTAACAACAGCTTATCAAGCTTAAACGTGCTGCTGTTGTTCAGCCGCTGGTTTCCTCTTTCTGGTGCAAAGTGGGCCAAAAACAAAGAAGAGAGACGGACTCGCGACAGAAAAGCCGATCAGCTGATCATTAAGCAGTTTCATGATTGAAGTAGCAGCAGGAGAGAGAGAGAGAGGCAGTCGCTCCATATATCGGTTGTTAAGCTTAACATGGGAACGCTTTACAAACATTCAGAGATGAACTTACACACTTGCTTTACTTCTCTCTGGGATAACTTCCACGGAGATGAAATGCTGGTTTGGTAGCGAGGCTACAAATACACACAGCCGCTCTATCACGTGAGCACACTGCTCCGACATGCTACGGTTATGAGCCGAGTTACGCGGTGTCGCAAGTTTTTTGAGGTGCTTTTTTGATATTTAATGGATCGGATTATATTTTTTATTTCCCTCCAATATCCGAGCCAGTAATTTAGGTCAGTATCTGACCGATATGTAATATCGGATCGGTCCATCTCTAATATTTACCTTTGTGTTGGATCATAGGCTGTTCTGTCCACTAACAACATCTTATAAAGAAAAGAAGACAAAGATATTGGTATATAAAGACAGAAGTGTCAGAACAGTATGGAACGCCAGGACTGCCATAAGGAATTAATTAAATACACCATTAAATAATTATTTAAATGTGTCAATAATTAATTAAATGTGTCAATAATTAATTAATTAAATTTGTCGTAAATATTTATTTAATTAATTATTTAATGGTGTATTTAATTAATTCATTATGGCAGTCCTGGCGTTCCATAGGAACAGAGCCTTCATGAGTTTATTTATTTTTGCTGTTACGATAAGATTTTAACCCTATCTCTGGATTTGTTTTGATACTGACTTCCAGCATCAGTTAGACATATGTATCAATTTTAACTTCAGCTCAGTCTTAGATAAAGCTCATTGTTAGCTGGTAATAAATAAGCTGGTATGCTCACATTAAGGTGAGGAAGGAAGTTGATAGTTCTCCGAGTGATGCTGTTTAAAATGTAAATGTATGAATAACATGAGCCTACAAGGAAAGATGCTGAAATGTTGTTAGAAAACATAGTCTCTGTATTCAGACGAGACTGGCTCACTTTATGTTTGCTTCGATTAGTGACATGGCCAAGATTTTAACAACATCTGCACATGAAAAGGATGATAACTAAGGGAATATGTTTCAGGTATGAGGGTGTAACTAACTGCTGGCGAACTTGTGGATATGTTGGGTTTGTATTTGGACTTGATCCTCTTGAAGGAACACCAGATTTCAGCACAAGACGTTGCTTCATGTCATGATGCGAGCTCAGTCATCCAGGTAAGGAAATCCCAAAAGTTGATCCTGTTCATCTGGACGTTTCCAGTGGGAGAAATGTTTCGTCACTCATCCAGGTGACTTCTTCAGTCTCAGCTGACTTATAAACAGTACATTTGCACAACGACTGAAGCTTCATTAACATGCAAATTGTCGTGACCATTGATCAACAACCACTGATCACTGGTATTGCAGTGATTGCAGCCATTCCCCAACTCTCTGTGAATGCCACTCATGGTCTTTTCAGTTCTCCACTGAAAACGTCCAGATGAACAGAATCAACCTTTTGAATTTGCTTCACATCATTATGAAATATGGAAAAAAGTTTATTATACATACTTATTAATCAAATCTTATACATTCTTATGCATTACTCATGTTTCGTAAAGACATAGGCTTTGTGTTGGTGTCCACTTTTAAATAGCATGCCTAAAAAAAACTATGACTGATGGGTATTTCACAACTACTAATGCATGATAATCCAAGACATAGAAGGTACATGTCTCTAATGTTTTTCTGTTAGCTTTCATCCCACAACTTCCGTAATTATATTTCAGACATGTGTGAAACACGATGTGCAATCCGACCCCTTCACTGGCTCGCAGTGATGACACGGTCTAGTGTTACATATCTTTTTCTTCATCACTGCCATCATTTCTATTTTTGGATGGGGCATGTGCATTTGTGTGTTTCATTTTTTAATACCATTTCTACTGGGATACACTGGCTAAGATATGGTGAATGCAGCCTTTCTACAGTCCTTTTTTCCAGAGACACTTTATGTGATAGTTTGTGCATGTAACATGTAACTTCCCTGTCTTTTGCAACGCTGCTGAACACTTTTATTATCAGAGTAATGCCCATATGGTAGCTACGACAGCTTTGGCTCTGCTCAGGTCAAGCCTCAGTGCAGCCCAGTCCAGTTTAGATACCCTGAAGAGCCTTAATGACAAGTTTCCAGCTGCTTGTGAAATTGTTAATACTAAGGACAATAAATAAATAATAATACATAAAATAATATATTCATAATAGCACACATATTCTTATATATAGCTTGATATGTTCTACTTGCAAAACATACTGAATCTGTCAATTTATGTGCAGTGATGGGAATAACGGCGTTACTTTTTTCAGTAACGAGTAATCTAACTAATTACTATTCCTATCGTTACAACACCGTTACCATTACTAACAAGAAAATGCGGTGCGGTCGTGTTACTGTTTTCCAACAAACAGACGGTTGAAGCTGTGTTTAGCTTACAGCACCTTATATCAGCTGCACAGAAGTAGCTGTAAGTAATCTGGGCGCTACAGCGGCTGAGCGCGCTCCCGCGGACGGCAATCACTTTCTGCCTGACGATCACTTTTTGGCACAACACCTGGAGCTAAGGGGGCAAAACAATCGCATGAGTGCTGCTGTTTGACTGAGGAAGAATAAAGTAGTCGTGGTAAGCCAATCACATGACCACTTCAAGATGACAAAGCAACAAGGTGATATATACCAGTTTTTAAATTGTGCTGATAGGCCACGTAAAACCAGAGTCATGATAAACAAGATATACGCGACGTTTTTTCATGAATAGTTTCGTCACATTAGGAGGGATATTAGGCCCCTTATGTCAAACTGAGTGATTTATGGCCCCCAAATTATTCATGAGCTCAGGAAGTAATAAAAATATGATATTCATCCAAAATATGCTAGTTCATAGCTCATTATCCCCCCCCCCCCGCAAAAAAAATAAAAATTATTTGATTATTTTAAAAAACGTTTTTATATCTAATTGCATTCTTTTATTTTTAAGCCATTAAAAAAAAAAGGTTTTACTTTTTTATGCTTAAAAAACGCCATCTGGTGGTGGGTCAGCGCGTGAGCGCGCACCGCATGTGCCTGTGTGTCTGTGCGCGCATGTGCGCGCGCCTGTCTCGGGACTGTGCTTGTGTGTGTGAAAATGTGTTAAACCATAGTAAAAGTGCTTAGTTAAACTTGTGCTTTTGTAACGTTCAGTATGGCGAGACATACAGGCTGCATGCCTTGGGGGAAAACTTTATTTCATTTTATTTGCATTTGTTTAATCTGAACAAGAAGATTTAGAATCAAAGTCAGAATCGCAAAAAACTCTCCCAACATAAAAAACTTCCTGAAAAAAACCCTTTTTTATCCAAAAAACGCACAACAAAAAACCCCTAGGATAACTTTTAGGGAACCCTCTATTCCCCAAAACCTTATATTCGAAAACAGGGGAAAACTCCTGAAAATATCCTTAGTCCTTTTTCTTCAAACGATCCCTCATACCAGCTCCGTCTCAAATTCAGCGCAAACTCTAATGAATGACCGCTTACTTGTTCGAAATTTGCGCGGAGACCAACTCCGCCGCCGCAGGCGTGCCTAACTCGCCCCGCTGCCAATCACATAACTAAGGGGCTGCTCCCCTCACACCCCGTCTAGCCAATCGGATGCAGGTCCGATTTACCTTCTCTGCGATAGGTTCACTGGCTGGCTCTCACTCAGGAGAAAATAATTTAACATTTAGGCCTAAATTAAACTCTTTTTTTCTCCCAGAAAAGAAAAAAAAGACTTTTCTCTCTTTTTCTTAAAACAACATGGACGCCAGACCTGTCAGCCTGGCCCTGCTCGCTCAGACCCCTGTAACCGGGTACAGAGCTTCTGCGACACCAGCGCAACTCACACGAATGCATCTTTGTAGGGTTCAGCCAGCACCGGCTAACCCAATGTAGGACAGAATCCGTCTCAGCTCCGGGCGGATTTTGGGGCTATGCCTTCAGCCTCAGAGAGAGCGAAATCTATTTCTATCAGCTAAAAGCAGGTGAAAGTTTTGGCCCGCTGACACCTCGGATTGCCTTTACTTCGTCTGATTGGGGTGTTTTGAGCCTCATCGCGATGCCCGAAGTGCAGAAGAGCCTGCGGGAAACGAGCTCGCAACAACCACGAACCAGGGATCAACGACAACTGCCGTCGCTTTCGCTATGTGCATATCACTCGGTAAGTGTTAATCTTCCGCTCTCACTACATTTTGCATTTTCCTTTTGACCATTCTCTCAATCCTTTCATTAAAAAAAATATATCACAATGGTTTGTAACACGTACAATACACCATCCATCCATTTGCTTCCACTTATCCTTTTCAGGCTCGCGCGGGGCGCTGGAGCCTATCCCACGTACAATATACTTTAAAAATATATATGAGCTCGACTTTAACTCCCGTAAAAGTTTATACATTACATGTCTACATCACCTATCATCTCCTCATCAGGTATCTCATATCATCGTGTTATTGTTATGTTATGCTCCTTTGATATTTTGCTAGTTTGCGTGTTTTAAAACTCTTTTGTTTTCTTTATATTTTTAGACTCTGATTTAAGCCAGATGTGTTAACCTGATCGCTGCGAAACACCAGCTCTGCGTGGATTTTGACCGCGAGTGACCGGATGCTGTTTCCGGCCTGAGGTTGCCTGAAATGCCGTGAGGCTCGTTTGAAAGATTGCGCCCGAGACCAACTCCGCCTCCAAGGCGTGCCTACCTTTAGCTGCCACCAGTGAGATATCAGAGCCGGGCTCCACATATCCAATCAGGAGCACGAGGAAGACAGCTTTTGCAGACTCTCCAGAAATATACAAGTCCTTACCAACTGCTCTGCAACCCAGTGTTTCTGGTCCCCTCACTAACATCGCTTTTTGAGATATTTTTATGAACCACCCAAAAGCCATTTTACCCCCAGTACAGAAGACTGGATCTGAGGGCAGCAGCAGCGGGACAAATGCTTGTAATGAAGCGACGGACATTTCATGGCTGGTCTTAGATAATCGTGAGTTATTGTGTCTTATGGTGAAAAGTACATAGTTTTGCAAGAGGCATACAAGCACTGTGGAAAAAGTAATCGTGTTTAAGTCCTCTAAAACTGTTTTTGTGAACACTTTGCTCCCTACGTTATGCTTTAAAAATTTGATACATGTAATGTGATCATCAAAGAACATGAGTTTTTAAAAAGACTTTTATTCTTATGCTTTTAAAACTATCTCAGATTATCATAAAACACTTATTTGTATGTTATAATGTTTTTCTTACACCATGTGTAATTTTTATAGACACCTTGTTCATTGTATCAATGTGTAATTATGTATCTTTGATAAATAAATAAAATATTTAATCTTGTATTTGTGTACTTTCTGGTGATTCAATAAAAAATGAGTCACATATCGCTCTGATAAACACAGATGGATGAAGGAAATGTTTGATGGGACAAAGGAAACAAGTGTCTTGCTGCTAAACTTTTAAGTCACCAAGGTTTAAGTGAGAAAATGCCACTAGGAAACTAGCAGCCCTAAGTCTTTATGTAAAACATGAAAAACTCCATATCAGTGATATCTACAAAGGTGTACTCATTTCTTTGTTATGGTACTTTACTGTTCCAATGAAACAAAAAGAAAATCTCATTTTAAAGTACATTTTTCAGCCATCCAGACCTACTTTCAGGGCAAGAATGTTGATGTTAGACTGTGTTTTAAATCAGGTTTTGATCTTAAACTAACTATCACAGCACTGATTTTACTGATTACAGTTGTAATCTCAATTAGATTCCCAAACTGGCTTTTCTCTAGTCGGTGTTATGGTGAAATTTAATTGTTCTTTTGTGTAATTGCACATGGCCCATCACAGGACCCCTTAGTAAGCTGTACAGCAGAAGTTTTCAATTCACTTTTGTCAGAAAACTTCGCAGTATGAGAAGTTACAGCACAGTTTCTCCAAATGTGTGCTTCTTTTTCAGTCAGCGTGCTTTTAGAGCATCTACATTAGCTCATGTAGTAAAAGTACAATCAGTAAGTGTACTTTAACATTTGAGATTCCCAGTGACTCTTGCTTAGATCATGTGAACTATTTCATCAACCTTTTTTTGTATAATGCATCAAACCTGTTCAAATCAGTTTATTTTCAATTTATTTCAACTAATCTAGAGACAAGGATCTCCTTTTTTCACCTTCTGTGATGCATTTACTTCTCACACCTTAATCTAGATGTTAGTGTTCTCAAAGTTAACATGTCTCATGTTACCATCATGTATATCTAAAACCCAGCCTCAGTCTATGCCCTATAGACTCTCACATGGAAACATCATTGATCTAGATATTCACAAATTTCATCAGGACATCTCTAACATCTAAAGTTTTTGTTGTTTTTATGTTTTACATAAAAAAAAACTTTAGATTTTCAAATGAAAGCAAAGTGACATACAAGGATATTTTTCTTTAGTGATGTTGCTTCAGCAATCTCAAATACTAATTCTGGGGATTTTTATGGTCAAACTATGTGATTTTCCAAAGGTGTGTTTTGTGTGTGTGTGCGTGTGCATGCATGCGCATGCGTGCGTGTAGTAAATGACCTTCTTCTTATGATGTTGTCACCATGAATCATTCAGGATTAACAACACAAATTGTTTCGATAGCAGAAACAGTCTGTCAGTCTGTGAGGTACACACAACAAGCACAACAAACAACCTCACAAGTCAAATTATACATTGTGATGGAGCAGTCACAATACACTACAATACACACTCACGAGACACAGTTTGATTTTTCTAACACAAAGTTTGTATGAAGTTCACCTTATCAGCTGAAAATATTAAAGCCGTTTAAACTCCTTTTTTAAATTTACCAACATTTCTGATTTGCAGCTAAGACTGTGACATGTTTTCACCATTTGAAAGCCAGAAGAGTGATCACTCTTGAAGCCTGGTTACTGCACAATACTAGGACTACTAGTACTAGTTCTAGTACTACTGCTACTGCACAAAGCATATTGTTCAGGAATTTCACAAATTTGCTTAAGTCTAATGTGTTGGCTTACAGGTAAACTTGTTTTGGAGGTGGATAGGATGAAAACTTCCAGCATCACATAATGTTTTCCGATCAGTAGGTTTGGAGTAAAAAAGAACTGGACATATATTTGTCTTTTTTGGGCTACTTTTATGTCAAGAAAGTTAACTTGTTTAGAACTGTGATCAAGGATAACACATAAACCCTTGAAAATGTGAATGTAAAAATTGTACAAACTCCAGAAAAAGTGGCAACTGACGTGGCAAAAGTGCAGGCAATTTTTTACTTAAGTAGAGGTACAGCTGTTAGTGTCAAAACACTGGAGTAAAAAGTTTGATAAAGTATCGGGTCAGAAAATGTGCTCAAAGTGAGGAAGTCAAAGTAGTAACCTAACTGAACCTTGTGCTATAATAAAAAATAAAATAATATTAGTAGATTGGACTACAAACTTAGTCTGGTGGTAAAAGGCACAAAGGCCTCAGGGGGACATTTGGCAGCCAGGGTTAGAGCTCAGACACCTGGAGCCTGGGGGTTGGGGCTAACAACACTGACTGGTAGAAGAATCTAACATCCAAGTGTTACATGGTGTTGCAGGTGACAAAAAGCCATAAGCCACTGTTTAGAGGCTGTTGAAAAAGTTTTCCATTTAATAGCGCCTGCAGACAAGCGATGAGCGGTAGCTAACATTCTTTAATCAAGACAAAGAACAGAAACCAAGCTTGGTGAGGGACTGCCATCGCTGGGGCAGAGGGTGAGCAGAGTCTCTCAGTTAAATACCTCGTACAGGAAAGAAGGCAGTACACAGCTGTTTCACACCTTTGGTCTTTCCCCCCAAAGAAAGTTTCACACTCCCTTGCTATCTCTTACAGTGGAGAAAAGACGAAAAGACTCTTCCTGTGGAGTTGTCTGCTTCCCCCCAACTTCCTTACCAGACCCCCACCATCTGTCTAACTGTTTGAATGGAGTATGAGGCAGACATGCTAAAACAATGACCTAAAAGCATTACCAATAAACACAGTGATCAATACATAAATGAAAGAAATTCCTCTACAAGGTGATTGTCAGTTTTTGTTGGGATTTTTAGAGACAAAGACAGTGAGAGAGAGCCTGTTCTGCATTACTTTAAAAAAATAAAGGGGGTTTCAGAGCTGTTGATATATGAAGCATTGTTCATAGAAAGATTGATCAACCCTGTTTTTGCCATTGAGTGTTACATTTGTGACAGTTTCAATAAAGCCTGCAAATTCTTGCATTTATACTGGAGAGCAAAGAAAAATTAAATGCTACTTGTACTATGGAAAATCAGTTTCATAAAAGCTACATAAACAGAGCTGAAGAAGACTGTGTTTGTAAAAACTAGCGGCAGCGCCGTAGCTCCGCAAACGCACATAACGCACACTGCGTAGGGCACCAAATGGCCGGTAGGGCACCAAAAAAATCAGGGTCGTAAAAAAAAAAAAAAGTAAACCATATTAATACTATAAATATCATATGCATTAATATGGTTAAACAATACAAAAGCAACATAAAACAATTTTCCCGAGAAAGGGGTGAATCTGCTTTGTGCCCTGTCTCCAGTCTCCTCCTGGTGCCCCCCACTCCCAGTGGTCTGTTCTATAATGCCTCAATTCGGTATTGGTAAACACCTGTTTGAACATGGCCTCGAAACGGCAACAGGAGTCGGGAGCGGAGAAAAGAAAGAAGAAGAGGAAGCGTGATGAAACTCAGGCGCCGCTTGCCGGTAAGGCAATGTTTAAATAATAACAATAAAAAGTTCATTATTGTAGCCCTTGCTTGCACGCTCATGTCCGTCAACTCTGTGATAGCTCCTGTTAGCAGTGTTCATACTGTGTTAACAAATGTTGCAAATGATTGATGTTGGGTAGTTTGTTTACGTTGTGGATATGAATATAGAATGGACTACTAAAAGCAACTCATCATGGTCACTCAATTGACGGTTTTCAGATAACGTTAGCAATCGTGAGACTAGCATTTCCCTCCTCAGGTTGCTAGCTGGCTAACGTCATGCATGCTACTGATTAACCTTAACTTTGGGATAGGTCAGTGATGCAGTCAAGTATTATTATCAGATTAGACAAGATTACTTTGTATGTTGCTGCATTTCAGGATATCTATAAAGACGCATATCTTATTTATGCGGCATAAATAAGATATAGGTTTCATATTACAGTGTAATATGAAACCTATATCTTCAGTAATATAGATTTCCTACTTATGCATTTATATCAAATTATGTACAGCATGTTTATATTGCCATTTGCCATTATGAAAATCTATACATGTAAAATATAGTTAGTAATTTTAAATGTACCAGTGACTTACTTAATTTATTAGTCTTATAATGCAATTTTTCGTAGGGCTACTGTAGATTCAAAATTGTATTTCTGTAAAATCCCTGAATATTTTCTCTTGTATGCAGGGTCAATGCTTAAATATGTTCAAGGAGGATCTCAAGGACAGGATGAACCATCCAGTAGTAGTGCCATCCCTGGACATCAACCACCAGCCATTGTAGACCCTGCAACAATCCCTAGCCAAGAAGAACAAGAACCATCAACCACCAGTTCAGGTACAGTTCCATACACAAGTACCACTGAGAGTCCTGTCACTGAGAGACTATCAGAAAGTGACACTGTGGAGACATGTGTGCCCCTTCAACCGATCCTGCTCTTTGGCCAGCTCACATTGTAGATGCTGATCGTGTTGAAATTGTGCGGAGAGGTCCTTTTAATGTCAGCTCTGATTTTAATTTTCCAAAGGGGCCTGAGTATTTATTTGTAACAGTATTTTTAACCTCCTTTAACCTTATTTATTTGTTTAACTGTCATGTTTGTTGTTATTTAATTAAACAAATTCCACTGAGAAATTCAAAAGTATTAATGTTTTTTTTTTTTTTTTTTTAAGTGGCGGGGGGCACCATAAAGCATTTGTGCTTAGGGCACCCAAATGGCTAGCAACGGCCCTGACTAGCGGTAACGTCTGAGAACTGTAAGACAGACAGACCTTCTTTCCTGTACGAGGTATTTAACTGAGAGACTCTGCTCACCCTCTGCCCCAGCGATGGCAGTCCCTCACCAAGCTTGGTTTCTGTTCTTTGTCTTGATTAAAGAATGTTAGCTACCGCTCATCGCTTGTCTGCAGGCGCTATTAAATGGAAAACTTTTCAACAGCCTCTAAACAGTGGCTTATGGCTTTTTGTCACCTGCAACACCATGTAACACTTGGATGTTAGATTCTTCTACCAGTCAGTGTTGTTAGCCCCAACCCCAGGCTCCAGGTGTCTGAGCTCTAACCCTGGCTGCCAAATGTCCCCTGAGGCCTTTGTGCCTTTTACCACCAGACTAAGTTTGTAGTCCAATCTACTAATATTATTTTATTTTTATTATAGCACAAGGTTCAGTTAGGTTACTACTTTGACTTCCTCACTTTGAGCACATTTTCTGACCCGATACTTTATCAAACTTTTACTCCAGTGTTTTGACACTAACAGCTGTACCTCTACTTAAGTAAAAATTGCCTGCACTTTTGCCACGTCAGTTGCCACTTTTTTTCTGGAGTTTGTACAATTTTTACATTCACATTTTCAAGGGTTTATGTGTTATCCTTGATCACAGTTCTAAACAAGTTAACTTTCTTGACATAAAAGTAGCCCAAAAAAGACAAATATATGTCCAGTTCTTTTTTACTCCAAACCTACTGATCGGAAAACATTATGTGATGCTGGAAGTTTTCATCCTATCCACCTCCAAAACAAGTTTACCTGTAAGCCAACACATTAGACTTAAGCAAATTTGTGAAATTCCTGAACAATATGCTTTGTGCAGTAGCAGTAGTACTAGAACTAGTACTAGTAGTCCTAGTATTGTGCAGTAACCAGGCTTCAAGAGTGATCACTCTTCTGGCTTTCAAATGGTGAAAACATGTCACAGTCTTAGCTGCAAATCAGAAATGTTGGTAAATTTAAAAAAGGAGTTTAAACGGCTTTAATATTTTCAGCTGATAAGGTGAACTTCATACAAACTTTGTGTTAGAAAAATCAAACTGTGTCTCGTGAGTGTGTATTGTAGTGTATTGTGACTGCTCCATCACAATGTATAATTTGACTTGTGAGGTTGTTTGTTGTGCTTGTTGTGTGTACCTCACAGACTGACAGACTGTTTCTGCTATCGAAACAATTTGTGTTGTTAATCCTGAATGATTCATGGTGACAACATCATAAGAAGAAGGTCATTTACTACACGCACGCACGCATGCACACGCACACACACACACAAACACACCTTTGGAAAATCACATAGTTTGACCATAAAAATCCCCAGAATTAGTATTTGAGATTGCTGAAGCAACATCACTAAAGAAAAATATCCTTGTATGTCACTTTGCTTTCATTTGAAAATCTAAAGTTTTTTTTTTATGTAAAACATAAAACAACAAAAACTTTAGATGTTAGAGATGTCCTGATGAAATTTGTGAATATCTAGATCAATGATGTTTCCATGTGAGAGTCTATAGGGCATAGACTGAGGCTGGGTTTAGATATACATGATGGTAACATGAGACATGTTAACTTTGAGAACACTAACATCTAGATTAAGGTGTGAGAAGTAAATGCATCACAGAAGGTGAAAAAAGGAGATCCTTGTCTCTAGATTAGTTGAAATAAATTGAAAATAAACTGATTTGAACAGGTTTGATGCATTATACAAAAAAAGGTTGATGAAATAGTTCACATGATCTAAGCAAGAGTCACTGGGAATCTCAAATGTTAAAGTACACTTACTGATTGTACTTTTACTACATGAGCTAATGTAGATGCTCTAAAAGCACGCTGACTGAAAAAGAAGCACACATTTGGAGAAACTGTGCTGTAACTTCTCATACTGCGAAGTTTTCTGACAAAAGTGAATTGAAAACTTCTGCTGTACAGCTTACTAAGGGGTCCTGTGATGGGCCATGTGCAATTACACAAAAGAACAATTAAATTTCACCATAACACCGACTAGAGAAAAGCCAGTTTGGGAATCTAATTGAGATTACAACTGTAATCAGTAAAATCAGTGCTGTGATAGTTAGTTTAAGATCAAAACCTGATTTAAAACACAGTCTAACATCAACATTCTTGCCCCTGAAAGTAGGTCTGGATGGCTGAAAAATGTACTTTAAAATGAGATTTTCTTTTTGTTTCATTGGAACAGTAAAGTACCATAACAAAGAAATGAGTACACCTTTGTAGATATCACTGATATGGAGTTTTTCATGTTTTACATAAAGACTTAGGGCTGCTAGTTTCCTAGTGGCATTTTCTCACTTAAACCTTGGTGACTTAAAAGTTTAGCAGCAAGACACTTGTTTCCTTTGTTCCATCAAACATTTCCTTCATCCATCTGTGTTTATCAGAGCGATATGTGACTCATTTTTTATTGAATCACCAGAAAGTACACAAATACAAGATTAAATATTTTATTTATTTATCAAAGATACATAATTACACATTGATACAATGAACAAGGTGTCTATAAAAATTACACATGGTGTAAGAAAAACATTATAACATACAAATAAGTGTTTTATGATAATCTGAGATAGTTTTAAAAGCATAAGAATAAAAGTCTTTTTAAAAACTCATGTTCTTTGATGATCACATTACATGTATCAAATTTTTTAAAGCATAACGTAGGGAGCAAAGTGTTCACAAAAAACAGTTTTAGAGGACTTACACACGATTACTTTTTCCACAGTGCTTGTATGCCTCTTGCAAAACTATGTACTTTTCACCATAAGACACAATAACTCACGATTATCTAAGACCAGCCATGAAATGTCCGTCGCTTCATTACAAGCATTTGTCCCCGCTGCTGCTGCCCTCAGATCCAGTCTTCTGTACTGGGGGGTAAAATGGCTTTTTGGGTGGTTCATAAAAAATATCTCAAAAAGCGATGTTAGTGAGGGGACCAGAAACACTGGGTTGCAGAGCAGTTGGTAAGGACTTGTATATTTCTGGAGAGTCTGCAAAAGCTGTCTTCCTCGTGCTCCTGATTGGATATGTGGAGCCCGGCTCTGATATCTCACTGGTGGCAGCTAAAGGTAGGCACGCCTTGGAGGCGGAGTTGGTCTCGGGCGCAATCTTTCAAACGAGCCTCACGGCATTTCAGGCAACCTCAGGCCGGAAACAGCATCCGGTCACTCGCGGTCAAAATCCACGCAGAGCTGGTGTTTCGCAGCGATCAGGTTAACACATCTGGCTTAAATCAGAGTCTAAAAATATAAAGAAAAACAAAAAGAGTTTTAAAACACGCAAACTAGCAAAATATCAAAGGAGCATAACATAACAATAACACGATGATATGAGATACCTGATGAGGAGATGATAGGTGATGTAGACATGTAATGTATAAACTTTTACGGGAGTTAAAGTCGAGCTCATATATATTTTTAAAGTATATTGTACGTGGGATAGGCTCCAGCGCCCCGCTTGTGAGCCTGAAAAGGATAAGTGGAAGCAAATGGATGGATGGTGTATTGTACGTGTTACAAACCATTGTGATATATTTTTTTTAATGAAAGGATTGAGAGAATGGTCAAAAGGAAAATGCAAAAATGTAGTGAGAGCGGAAGATTAACACTTACCGAGTGATATGCACATAGCGAAAGCGACGGCAGTTGTCGTTGATCCCTGGTTCGTGGTTGTTGCGAGCTCGTTTCCCGCAGGCTCTTCTGCACTTCGGGCATCGCGATGAGGCTCAAAACACCCCAATCAGACGAAGTAAAGGCAATCCGAGGTGTCAGCGGGCCAAAACTTTCACCTGCTTTTAGCTGATAGAAATAGATTTCGCTCTCTCTGAGGCTGAAGGCATAGCCCCAAAATCCGCCGGAGCTGAGACGGATTCTGTCCTACATTGGGTTAGCCGGTGCTGGCTGAACCCTACAAAGATGCATTCGTGTGAGTTGCGCTGGTGTCGCAGAAGCTCTGTACCGGTTACACAGGGGTCTGAGCGAGCAGGGCCAGGCTGACAGGTCTGGCGTCCATGTTGTTTTAAGAAAAGAGAGAAAAGTCTTTTTTTCTTTTCTGGGAGAAAAAAAGAGTTTAATTTAGGCCTAAATGTTAAATTATTTTCTCCTGAGTGAGAGCCAGCCAGTGAACCTATCGCAGAGAAGGTAAATCGGACCTGCATCCGATTGGCTAGACGGGGTGTGAGGGGAGCAGCCCCTTAGTTATGTGATTGGCAGCGGGGCGAGTTAGGCACGCCTGCGAGGCGGAGTTGGTCTCCGGCGCAAATTTCGAACGAAGTAAGCGGTCATTCATTAGAGTTTGCGCTGAATTTGAGACGGAGCTGGTATGAGGGATCGTTTGAAGAAAAAGGACTAAGGATATTTTCAGGAGTTTTCCCTGTTTTCGAATATAAGGTTTGGGGAATAGAGGGTTCCCTAAAAGTTATCCTAGGGTTTTTGTTGTGCGTTTTTGGATAAAAAGGGTTTTTTCAGGAAGTTTTTATGTTGGGAGAGTTTTTTGCGATTCTGACTTTGATTCTAAATCTTCTTGTTCAGATTAAACAAATGCAAATAAAATGAAATAAAGTTTTCCCCAAGGCATGCAGCCTGTATGTCTCGCCATACTGAACGTTACAAAAGCACAAGTTTAACTAAGCACTTTTACTATGGTTTAACACATTTCACACACACACAAGCACAGTCCCGAGACAGGCGCGCGCATGCGCACACAGACACACAGGCACATGCGGTGCGCCACGCGCTGACCCACCACCAGATGGCGTTTTTAAGCATAAAAAGTAAAACCTTTTTTTTTTTTAATGGCTTAAAAATAAAAGAATGCAATTAGATATAAAAACGTTTTTTAAAATAATCAAATAATTTATTTTTTTTGGGGGGGGGGATAATGAGCTATGAACTAGCATATTTTGGATGAATATCATAATTTTATGAAAATCATATTTTTTATGAATATCATATTTTTATTACTTCCTTTATTACTTCCTTTACTTCCTGAGCTCATGAATAATTTATTGGGGGCCATAAATCACTCAGTTTGACATAAGGGGCCTAATATCCCTCCTCAAATTTAACATCTAAGTACAGCGCTAGCAAGCACTCTCTGCTTATGACCAAAAAATAAAAAAAACAAAAACAAATCAGCCCATTTGTGTTGGTGGAAAAATGCACCATGTCGATCAATCAAAAATGATATGGCAACATGACATTTTGTTCTTTAAGAAGAGGGGTAAGGGGCGGGGGGGAGTTTTAGGAGTGATGGCAAGAGAGCCAGTTTTGAGATGTGAGATTTGTGACGTTTAGCGTGTTTGGAGTGTGTAGTTATGTGCTGTCTTGTGTAGTTAGTGTGTAGTGTTGTGGATAGTTTTGTGTTGTGTGTCAGAACAATGAGGCGACTGCTGTCTCCAGGTAGAAACAGCAGTGATACACCTGCTGCTGTCAGACCTGCAGGTATCAGGCTGTGATGTTCTCCTTTATAGACAGAAATTACTTTTTGGAGTGGCACAAATAATTTGTGTGGCATCTTATTGAATGCAGAACAGCTGATTGTTCTGTAAATAGTTTGAAATGGTTATTTAAAAAAGGGTAAAATGTAAATGGCTGCAAAAACTTTGTTGTTTGCAAAACATGTGCGTAGGATTTTTAAATTGACAAATTATATTCACATTTAAAGTCATGAAATATGATTCATTAAACATGTTTGTGGTTGTTACAGTAAAAAATATAACTTTTTCTACTTGGATTTTATGTTTTTTGTCTGATTTTAGATCAATTGTGTTAATACAGTATGTCAAAATGAAAACATAACTGTGAATTCAGGCACGTGAGGTTGTGCTGAAAAGGATGATATCAAACAAGGCAAAGTAAATAGTTTTTAAAGGTAAAATGTAGACGGAAAATGAAAAGTAGTTAAAAATGGCCAATTATACCCTGGACCCCACAGGGTTAAACACAATAGTTACTTTTCAAGTAATCAATTACTTTTAGAATCTTGTAACTCAGCTACTAAGTCAGTTACTTTTTTGAAGAAGTAACTAGTAACTATAATTAATTACTTTTTCAAAGTAACTTGCCCAACACTGTTTATGTGTTAGAATTATTTTTGGTGACATGCAGTGATTTCCTGGAGTCTTGTTAAATGCCTATAAAGACATAGTATGTACATTTTTTTCAGTACTGTAGGCTACTAATGGCTATTACCCTCTTTGCTTTTGTTTGCTAAGCTAAGCTAAGCTAAGTCACTAGCTGTAGCTTCAGATATAAAAAAAAATACTTCTCAATAGTCTGAATAAAATTAAATAATGACATAATTTTATATTTTAACCATATTTCTAGAGTTATATGTGCGGCCCCACCTCAGTTCAGAAAACTGGTAACCATTCCTGAAGCACAATGTTTGATCCAGGGAATTAGGAGTTATGTTGACTTTACCATAACAGTGAAATTTTGCAGGTCAAGTAGCCTGTCAGTAGCCTGAGTTAAAAATAACAATCTTGTTTTTTTGTTGTTTTTTTACAGTAGTTTGTATTATGGGGTGGTCCAATTAGACTTAATGGTATGGTCACAGTATTTCTCAGTTCTGGCTTCAGCTTAGTAGACATAAATCAACCATGTGGTTCCTGTATTTGTGGACTCTCCAGTCTCAAAATAGTTCCCAAAATGTAATTAAATCCAGTTGCAGTGCCTGTCTCAGAAGACCAGAGGTGATACTTTTGATTGTCAGTCACACACGTTTATACAGTCAGAGCTGTTATTGACATTTTCTTTTATGGTATTTTTACTTTTCACTTTTGATTTTAGTCACTGTTTACTTTTATTTAAAAAAAAATTACTTTTCAGGCACTGCAACGACTTAGGAGAAGATCGTGGCTGGAGATCAAATATTCTGTTCACCAAATTCAAAATAATGAAAACACAAACATCAGTTAGACTTTTGAATAAATGACATTAGTTTCAGCATTTATCACATGTCACAACAATGACCGTAAACGCGTATGGCTGCATTCATGGGTGTAGATGTCCAAAAAGTCAAAGACTCATTATAAGAAGGGGAACAAAGTGCTACAGTGTATATGGATGTGTGCTGGTAACTAAAGATATGGCCCATAATAATAATAAATCTGACTCGTCCTATATTTTACACAAACACTGTGGATCATTCAGTGAATGATGAAGGATTAATAACTTGTTCAAAGTGCCATCACTTTCACTGTCTGGTGAAGCCAATGTTGTTACTTCTTACAGGTCTTAAGACAGTAATGCTGCTGTCAACAGCACCTGAGACATGCATCACGTGAGATCAGAAAAGTGTTTGTAGCACTTTTATTTAACTTTAAAAATAAATGTTCTTGGCACTATCAAATAATCAGGCATCGGTAAAGTTTCCTGCTGCCTGTTGTGTCTTATATAAAAGTCAAAGGCTACAGCAGAAGGAGTGTGGCATTTATAGTCCACAAGAGAGGAGAGGGCACCTTGTGATCCCCCTGCTGCTGCAATCACAGACAGCTTTACGACGAGCAGCCGCTTTGGTCCGTCCTGTTCAGACAGCTCTTTGATGCCGGTCACAAGACAGACAATATGGTAGCCATTTCCCTGGACACACAGACAGGGAGGGAGAGGGCACTTGAGCACATCCTTTCATGGTTTCTTGGACAGTCACATACATTGGAGACAATCACATCCAGTCTCAGCCTCAGCCTTTTTTGAATTACAGTTATTTTAGTGATGGTGTCTGAAGCTTCGCCATCTCTGACTAACTGCTTAATCTAATTTTTACCCGAGACAGACGGACAAACTCACACCATCAAAAATGATTGCTCCGTGATCATCAACTGTATCTAAACAATGGACATGCACAGCTTCCAGTTCTGAAATGTGAAGCCAGCGCAAAAGCATCATAAACCTGCTGTCACAGTCTGGCAGAGGCAGACTGAATGGAGTGACAAAGAGGACCCAAAACGCAGACACCAAGCAACGTGGAACAAAACTTGAATGTTAACAAAAAGCGAGCCGTTTAATAAGGCTGATAAAAAACATTACAAAACAAAAGGCACACGGACACTGGGGGGAAACTAACTAGAACTAAACTTGGAAAACTGAATGCTGAACATAAAATACAAAGAGCAAAACCTTAAACGTGGAAAATCCTGGAGACATGGAAACATGACGAGGAAAAACGGACGACCTGACAATGAATAAACAGAAACACACAGACTAAATTCACACAAGGGTGATTTGGGGAAGTGGAAACACATGGAGAAACAGCTGACACTAAGAGACAAAGGAAGCAAAGCTGACTACACTGACATAGGACACAGACCTTCAAAATAAAACAGGAAACATGAGAGGCAGACAAGACAACACAACTTCACAACATGGACAAGAAGACAAGAAACATGACAGACTAACACAGAAGACCTAAGTGAAACATAACTAATACCAAACTAGAGGCAGCAAAAAGATAATCCACACCTGCATTCTCTCTAAGACCATCAGAAAGTGACTGTTCTACATTGCTGTCATTGCTTTGGGCCCAATGTTACATAACTTGTCCCATTTAAGCATGCTCTGAAGTCATGTCTAATCAATTTAACAATGCAGTGGAACCATAAGAGCTGAATGGGCTTATCAAAATGATCTATTCCTGTGGGTCCCTACAGTGAAATGGCACCTGAGGCCCACACAGAGAAAAGGTCTGGATAGATGGTCGAGTTGAATTATCCCTAATCCTGACCGTGACTACATAAGTCATAGAGAAGTACTTCTAATAAAATGATCTATAAAAGTTAAAGACACACAGATAGGCACTATTTGACCTTCAGACATCAAGGAAACTGACAACCATTTAAAGTACAGAGTCATGGTTCTGCTGTCCAGTGCTCATGTGTTCCACAACTTTGTTCTTGTTTACATAGACTCTTAAAATAGTTGTACTAGACTCACAGCATGCCAGCTGTCACTGTAAAGTCAATACAGAGTGGAACATACCAGCCAAAGTCTGGAGGGTAAAGTTGCAGTACATTCATTAATTCAGTTCAATTCAATTCAATTTTATCTATACAGCGCCAAATCACAACAAAAAAACAACTCAAGGCACTTTATATTGTAAGGTAGAACCTACAATCATACAGAGAAGCCCCAACAATCATATGACCCCCTATGAGCAGCACTTTGGTGACAGTGTGAAGAATAAACTCACTTTTAATGGGAAAAAAAATGCCAGCAGAACCAGGCTCAGGGAGGGGCTGCTGCAACTGGTTGGGGATGACGGGAGAAAGACAGAAAGACATGCTGTGGAAGGGAGCTAGAGATTAATAATAACTATTAATTAAATGCAGAGGGGCGTATAAACACATAGAAAAATAGGTGACAGAAAAAATAACACTCAATGCATCATGGGAATCCCCGGCAGCCTACGTCTATTGCAGCATAACTAAGGGAGGATTCAGGGTCACCTGGTCCAGCCCTAACTATATGCTTTAGCAAAAAGGAAAGTTTGAAGCCTAATCTTGAAAGTAGAGATAGTGTCTGTCTCCTGAATCCAAACTGGAAGCTGGTTCCACAGAAGAGGGGCCTGAAAACTGAAGGCTCTGCCTCCCATTCTACTTTTAAATACTCTAGGAACAACAAGTAGGCCTGCAGTGTGAGAGCGAAGTGCTCTAATAGGGTGATATGGTACTACAAGGTCATTAAGATAAAACAGGCCCCACTGCAGTGCAGTACCTGTAATACCTACAGCATGTTCTAATCGCTCTAATAGGATATTATGGTCAACAGTATCGAACGCAGCACTAAGGTCCAGCAGGACAAGCACAGAGATGAGTCCACTGTCAGAGGCCATAAGAAGATCATTTGTAACCTTCACTAAAGCTGTTTCTGTGCTGTGATGAGCTCTGAAACCTGACTGAAACTCTTCAAATAAGCCATTCCTCTGCAGATGATCTGTTAGCTGTTTGACAACTACTCTTTCAAGGATGTTTGATATGAAAGGAAGGTTGGAGATTGGCCTATAATTAGCTAAGACAGCTGGGTCTAGAGATGCTTTTTAAGTAAAGGTTTAACTACAGCCAGCTTGTCTTATTAAAGACACTCATTTAAATAATTTAGTGACCACTGTTTGTTGTGGTGTGTAGATTTGCTAATTAGGCTCTTTTAAACAGACACGCTTTTTATAAATACTTTATATGAACAAATGAGAGCAAACACAAATCCAATGATTCAGTTAAATTCAGATGAACCCACCGTTAACTGCGGTTAAAAAAAGGGGGAAATCCTAACCCTTCACTATAATGTAAAAAAAACTATAATATAAAATTACAAAGACTTTGAAGATCACTTTCAAAAGATTCCAAGAATCTGGAGGAATCTCAAGGCTGAAAATCAACAGTGGGTCTCTGTGATCTTCAGGCACTGCATTTAGAAATAAGCATGATTCTGTCGTGGAAAGCACTGCATGGGCTCAGGAACAGTTCCATAAATCATTGCCTGTGAATACAGTGCTGTGCCTTCCTGCAGGTTAAAGCTGCATTGTGAAAAGAAGAAGCCATATGTGAACATTGCCGTCTGCTTCTCTGTGGCAATTCCCATTCAAACTGGACTGAATGTTCTGTGGACATGGAAGCTGCAGAGTATCCAACTCCTTATCAGAACTCGGTTCAAAAACCCTTCACCAACTGACTGCAGCTAGAATCAGTCACTATGTCAGAGCACAACGGAGCCATGTTGCTTTCCCAAAGTTAATCAGAATCAGAATCAGAAAGGGTTTTATTGCCAAATGTTGAGCAGGTTTACAACATTAGGAAATTGCTGCGGTACTTAGTGCAAACATACTGTCATATAATGCTTAAATAAACATAAAAATTAAAATTAAAAGTGCTAAGTAGATAGATGCCTACAGGGGATGAGTCTCCTGTAGGCAGACTCATCCCCGTCCGAGATGAGTCCAATAACGGTGGTGTCATCTGCAAACTTGATTAGCTTGACAGACTGGTGGGTGGAGGTGCAGCAGTTGGTGTACAGGGAGAAGAGCAGAGGAGAAAGAACACAGCCCTGAGGGGAGCCGGTGCTGATGGTCCGGGAGTCCGAGACATTCTTTCCCAGCCTCACATGCTGCTTCCTGTCCGTCAGGAAGTCAGTGATCCACCGGCAGATGGGATCAGGCACATTCATCTGGGAAAGCTTGCCTTTGAGATGGTCTGGAGCAGCTACTGGTGTGTGATAGTGGACGTGTGTAAATACTGTGACTAGAGGAAAAGCTGGAGAATATCCTGGATAGCCAACATATTGCATAGACAGAGTGACAACCATTCCTGCTCACATTCACTGCTACAATCAGTTTAGATAAACAAGCTTACATGCATGTTGTGACTGTGGGGAAAAGACTCTGTGGTACCACCACCTCAGAGAAACTGCACCACATGCCTGTTCTGCTCCATTCAGATGACCTAAACAGTAGTTTTGATTCCTGACAGTATATTAATCTACTCTCCACGCAAACACTCAATATGGATGAGCTAATTAAGTCATCTGGATGACTCAAGGCAGGAATCTTATCTGGGTGTAGATACAGGTATCGAGTTGAGTGGGAACATGAGGTCTAACTCCACAGCATGTGGCTCATCCTGAACAAGACTCCATGTGTCTAAGTATTCTCAGTGGTAGTGTGATTTAAGTCAGGAACTCAAATTCATCAAACTAATGGGAGTTATGTTGAAAGCTAACTAAAATAGACAGAACCCTGACGAGCTTTACACGATTCAACCTCAAAACAAAGTGTGAGAGACATGACAGACACAAAGTTCAGTCACAGCTGACAAGAAGCCATAATGCATCACCACAAGGCTAAAACACACACGCACACACACACACTCAGTGAACAGTTGCTAATAAAGTTCAACCCCTGACATTCAGTTTAAAATGAGCCAGCAGTGCAAACTCATTGCAGAAACAGATGACCACATTGCAGCCAATAGATTTGAGTCTCTCACATAACACATACGTTGCATAATTGAACTTGAGGGAGTTGTTTTGGTTTATTTTTAATGTCTGACTGCTCGACAAAGACTGCAGTCTATATAGTCTATAGTGGTAAGATTCTAACTAATCAACAAGAAGGCCTATTAATCATAGTGGCATACTAACCGACAAGTCATCTATGAAATGTAGCTAGAGGGGAGTTTGCTACTCTGACATTTGAGTCAAATATTATCCAGAGGTGTGCTGGACACTCTAGTTTACAACTTCATACAGCGCCTCAGAATTTGAAGTAAGAAAGAAACAGAGCTTCTTAACCCTGGGTCTTTGAGTTTGGACTTTTTAATTCTTTTTAATCTAGGTTTTCATTTGCTCTTGTTTCTGTTATCATGCCTCCTGTTTCAGGTGCTCTCCAACCTGTTGCTTGTTTTCTCCCTCGCTGTTCGACCCCTCTCGAAAGCTAATTTAACCATTATCTACACGGTGGTCCTCCTCAACTGAGTAGCGAGTTCCACCACAGAAAATGGGATAGTGTTTTCTTTTCTGAAGAAGTGTGTGCGTAGGTCCTCAGTCATCCAGGTCATGGTAGTCTAAGGAGCTCAGAAAGAAAGCGACTGGACTTTTTTAAGTTGCTTGAAGACATTTCACCTCTAATCCAAGAAGCTTCTTCAGGTCTAAAACCAAATGCTGGAGATTCCCAGGTATTTAAGCCCTAGTGGGAGTTCCAACTAAGAGGTTCATTGACCCACTATTGATCATCTGCCTCACCACACGAGCCAAGGTGTGAGAATCAGCAGAGGTTTCGTGTGACACCTCCTGTGAGAGCTTGCCTTACCCTGTCATGTGACCTACTGAGGTCACCTGACCCAAGATGTGCGTGGGAGGCTGTGGCACCTGGGAAGTCATCTCAAAACTGCATCATAAGTTGCAGACAGTTGTCGTAAGCCACACCCTATATTCAAAGAAGGTTATTTACGGCGTACATAAACGACCTCTCTCAAACCGGCTTTTCTGTCCAAAATGTGAACAATGGTGTTAGGTTTATGTTGGCACAAACCTACTGCTGGAACAGCTGAGACAATTCTACTACAATGGCAAAAGCAAGACGCAAGTCAGCAGAGCTCTTTGTGTGCTCTCGTGCACGAGGGAGATGACTGAGACGAGCGCTGTTCCTGCCGCTCGGACCCCAGTCACTCTCCATCAGCTCCCCCGTAGCACTGCTCTTTATTGTGGTTACAGGAATATTTATAGCTCCATTAACATGTGACATCTCAAACAGGCATATATGTGAACAAAGAGCACCGTCTGTGTGTACGTGTAGCTATGCATGTGTGTGTGTGTGTGTGTGTATGTGTGTGGGTCAAAATATGACCCTGTGAACGACTCCCTAAAGCTGGTGCTAGGAGTCCAGCGGTCCACCTAAACAAAGGGCTCTTATACTTAAACAGATACAGAGCAGGTGTCCTCCTATACTATAAATCAGGAAGAGAAGGTACGACCTCTCTCATGACCTTAGGATGTGTGTGTATGCCAGAGCACTCTGGCATACACACACAGAGTCTTTGCAGACTGCTAAGGATCAGACATCCTATCAATATGCAATCGATTATATACCTCTAAGCATAAATGACAATCCAACAATATAAACCTGACAAAGGGCATTCTCGAAAGAGTGACCTTTATCCTTTAGATGCTTTTGAATTGAGATCCCTTCCGAGGCACCTCAACCCCCACTCACATCTTGCATCAGGTGATCTCAATGGGACACACGATAGGGTGATGCATTTCTCACCTGTTTCACCGAAACCTCTGCTCATAATGACCCACACCTTTTTTCGTACCTTGGCTCATCACACATGATCAACAGTGAGTCAACAACCCTCTTAAGGGACAACTCCCACTAGGGTTTAAATACCTGGAAATCTCTACCACTTGGTTTTAGAACTAAAGAAGCCTCTCGGATTAGAGCTGAAACGTCTTTAAGAAACTTAAAGAATTTAAATCACTTTATTTCCAAGCTCCTTAGACTTTTTTGACGAAACTTTATTCATAAAAGTTCCACTAAAGTGCACACTTTGCCTCTCAATAGCTGCAAATTGCATCTAGTCATTAAAGTAGCTACCAACATATTGTAATGAATAGCCAGATAACAATGAAAATAGCTGTAGTTTAATATATTTAATACCATGTCAAGTTGATAACCTCCCACAAAATTGTGGCAGCAGCATAAATGTATTAGGATCAGTTGTGAGGTAGAGATTATTATCTATAAGGATTAACTTGGTGAACCAGATTTACTAAGTTCAGTCAGCTGTTTTGCTAGTACACCACTTAAGATTTCTCACTGCAGACCCAAACTGGATCGTCGTCTTTCAGTGTGTTTATAATGATGTCTGAACATTTTCTAGTAATTTTTAAAAATGCAACTGCTCTGGAGTCCCAAGGGAGCTGCCTATGCAAATGAAACTTCAATAAATATTTTCTATTCATGCTAAACTGAAATGTCACAGAGTATCCAGGGGGATAGGGCCACTCTGTCGGTGGTTTTTAAGAAGGAAAACGTAGATGCAATTGCTGCATTCATCAAATTGATGTTGAACTTTGATGTGATGACTGAAAGTCTTTTTTCCTTCAATGCTCAAACAGTGGTAACAGAGTAACACAGTAAGTTATTGTACCTGAATTGTGTTTTCCCTGATCATGAGAAATATACATTTTCTACATTAGAAAGTTTAAAAAAAAAAATCTTTTCAACATAAACTCCGCTGTGTAAAGTGAGAAATCCTGGGCTATATCACTGCCACTCTCATGACTCGTGGCATCTGTCACATTAAGGGACGAGCATGACTTGTATACACCTCGAAGTTGTGTTACTGTCAACATCTATGATTCAGATATTTAAAACTGTGCTGACTGTCTCGCTCCAACAGTTACCAGGACTGTTTCTTTCATTTACAGTTTTTGACTGTTGTGCTTAAGATAACAGATAAAGAATGGCACTAAGTGCATATACTAATATCAGTTTGATAATATAATACTAATGATTATAGTTACAACAGTAACAACACACATTAGTAAGTCCTGAGGAACAACAACAAATAATAAGAAGGGTGTAGCTACAGAAAGGTCATCTCGAAACCAGACAGGGAGTCTGAACCCAAACACGGAGGGTCTGCCGCCCTACTCTTGGAAACTATAGGAACCAAATGTGCACTGGGAGAGTGAAGTGCTTCACTGGGATATTATACTGAGGTCTTTCATATTTCATGAGCATCATGTGACAAGAACATTTAAAGTTAATAGACATATACTGTGTAGAAAGTGTACGGCCATATTCCTCACAGTAACCCTGGAGACAGTTTTGATGCTTTCTGTCATGAGTTAAAACTATTAAACTATTCCCATACAAAAAGTCTGTGCTATTAAGGCAAACTAATCAGATTTTAAAAAGAAGTATAAATGAAGACACTGCTGAGCAGGTTATCTTCTGCAGTTACCTAACTGTTCCACATTAAAGAGATCATTGGGTTTATAACAGTCCAAGTCTTAGTGAAGACGCATGATCTAAGACTTTAGTGTCGCGAGTGGTCTGAATGCGGCATTGCAGTTTATCAACAACGTTTTTGAGAAACACACTTGATTTTGTTGCTTTTGGTAAGATACAGATTTAACACAATGCACCCAAATCACTATTATGAATATTTTTTTGAAATATGGTTAGAGGTAAGGGTCAGATTGCTTTTATTTTGAAAAACTAAGGCAGACGCGTTTCCCGTTGCAGCCGATGGCAGAACACGGGCAAACACTAACTGGCTGAAGAGGATTCGCGGTTTTCGACAAAAACAAAGACCAACGTCAACTCACAGTGAAAGGTATTTATTCAGATCCAGGGACGTGTTCTGGAAATTGTATCGGTGGCTGTTCGTGTAACGGAACTGCTAGCACGCTTTCCAGTAGCAGACGTTAGCGGGTCTGGTAGCTAAAAACCAGCTAGAGCCAAAATGGCTGGTATGTAGCGAGACCCAGTGTTTTCCCGGTTTACATTAGCAGGTTCCAGAGCAAATATAGTATTCCGTTTACTGCAGCGCAGGCTGTTGTATCCCATTTAGGGACTCGATTGATTGTACGTACGTCTGCACCGGTGTGTAAGCGGTAACGTTAAGGGTAAATAAGGTAGCTGCTCCCGGTTCAGAACACCAGTACCTCAACTGTGTAGGCCCTGCATCACGAGCGGATTTCTGCGCACCGTGCAGAAAACTCACGAAGTCTCTGTGGAACATTAGACTACAAGACAGACATACGGAAATATGCGCGCAGTGCAAAGGCCACATTGTCGCACTTGAAGCACTGAGTGGACGTGTCCGAAGGATTGTGCTCTTTCAGTCCATCTGCACCTGAAATTGCGGATAGTTTCACTTTTAGATGGTCAGAAAACAGTGCTGCGTGAAATGACGAGGCGTGGCTCCTGTTCGAAATATCAAGCTGAGATGTCGATTTCTCCCAAAATCTACATTTGTGGAATCAGCAGCAGCTGTAAAAATCCTTATAACATAGCTTCTGTGGGTCCCACGGGATCTTTGCTCGGTCATTCTCCACCACCCTAGGGGACGTCTCCCATTTTGACCTCGGGTCTTCCAGTCCGTACTCGGCACAGATGTTTCTGTATATTTATGGCTTTCCATTTATGCCCTGCATGCTGGCATCTTGCACCCTGCTATTATAAAGGATAAACACCCTACAATAATACAAAGAAAGTAGAGCAATCCCAACAATCATATGACCCCCTGTGAGCAAGCGCTTTAGCAATAGTGGGAAGGAAAAAATGATTTTAACAGGAAGAGGCCTCCAGCAGAACCAGGCTCAGGATGAAATGTGTGGGTTGTTCTCTACACTGACAGCACTCTGTAGCACAGAGCGAGTTCCACATACCCAGGGTACCTTTTCATTATCTGGATTAATTTACACTGACAATGTTGATCACATGAAAGAAGTGCTCCAGGCACATCTAAACAATCTGGGTGTTTCATAGATCACCTAGACTCTACTTCCACAGAAAATTGGTCACATCTACTTCAGAGACATTATCAAAGGGCGATGAAAAATCTGTAAAGACTTCATGAGTTTTATTCATATTGTGCCAAATCACAACTTGGAGTTTTATGTGTAAAGTAAGACCATACGGTAACTGAACAGAGACAACCCCAACAGTCAGATAACCCCCTATGAGCAATTGCGTTGGCGATAGTGGGAAGGAAAAACCTGACAGAACCAGGCTCAGGCAGGGGCTATCTGCTGGCTCCCAGCAGCCTAGCTGAGGGAGGTGACCTGATCCATCCCTAACTATAACTATATAGAAGTTCATTTACATTCTAAAATGTATTTTCAAATAAAATAAACATTTTAATTCCAGTTAGTTAATTTATCACTGAGCGCGTTCTCGGTGCTGCTGTTTATTGCTAAGGTAACAGCTACATACCAGAGCTATGAAACTTTAAATTGGCTCCATGTAACCATTAAAGTTTACAGTCCCACAGCCTGATAAAGGAGATGTGGAAAGTGCTTCAGTTTGTCACAGATCAAAGTGAAAAAATTTGATGGATTGAACAGGTGTGTTTCATCCTGTGTGAAAAACACTCATCGGCAGACTGGAGTCAAGTAGAACAATACTTTATCAATTTCTACACACGTTAATGCACAGATATGTGCTGGAGAATGTGATGCACAGTTTGTGTTTCATTCATTGGCTTCAGTAAGGTACAACACATCATATCTGTGTTTTTCATGTGAGAAGGGGTCCCCTTCACCAAAGATGTGAAAACATGAAAGAAAGAGACAGCGCCACCTGTGTCTGGATGTCATCCTTTTCCTCCTCAGATCCTGAGGGTCAGGGCTCTAACACACAAAATGGGCTTAAAAAGGCTGATTTATTTACAGTATTGTTGTAGTTACTGTCAGCAGATAATACAGACCTCCCGTCTCTAGACAGTGGACAACAAGCTGGCTAAACAACAACAGCCGATTAGAAGCTAATATTATGTCAGCTGATGTTAGGCTTTAGTGTCCTAAAACTCACATTTTGCTCTGATAAACAGTTTGATCACATTCTCATGTTGAGTTTATTTGATAAGTGCCCAAGTCCACAATGTCACTTTCACTTCAAAGCACTTTGCCTTTATTGTTAGACAGACACTGTGTTGGTGTGCTGCTTAACAGTGACATCTGGTGGATTTCAAACAATATAACCTGGATAAATAGTGTGGAGAGAGACTAAACCAATTTAATTCATTCTGATATGTGGACACCAAACGAGTGATAAACGTCGTCTCCTTTACATGTGCAGGAGTACTCTGCTCTGAACCCCTCCGTAATAACTGCACTTCTCACTGCGTCGCTACGAGAGAGCCCATCCACCTTTGGGAGGACAGTCATTTCAGCCGCTGATGAACTGAAAACATAAACGCACAAACGGCACCAAAGACGGTTTCCTTAGCACGAGTGCAAATGAACCCACAGTTGTGCTTTCTAATGAACAGAATTTGCCACCGCTGAGTCATGTAGCGCTGAGCTACATGACTCAGCAGCTGTATCGGTCACGTGATTTTTCTTGCACTGGTGCAAGCTTGATACATATGATACATATCAAGTTTGATTCCATAATTGTATTTTTTAACTTGAGTATCTCAGGGTTAGTCTGTTGCTTTTTACATTTTATTTTAAGTGGTTGTCAATTCCACAGAAACGCTTTGGATTACTGCACCTCTTCTAGCTTTCTTCTTGGACCTCAGACACTGTTACTCTGTTACTCTATTACTAATGTCTTCTTCATCTGGAGGTAAACATGTTTCCTTATTTAGAGAAACTGGGGCGGGACAGTACACAGAGATCTGGCGATTGTATATGGAGATTGCACAAGGCCTTTAGTTCCAGACAATTCACATTTACAAGCTCTGTGATGAGAACAAAATAGGGCATGTTTCATAAATCTAACGGTAACTTTGTGTGCAAACTAATTTTTTTGTGCAGGGTAAGAATGTTTCCATGCAAAAATGAGTAAATACAGACCCCTTACAAAAATTAGAATATCATGGAAACGTTTATTTATTTCTGTAATTCCATTCAAAACGTTAAACTTTCATAGATTATAGATTCAGGGCCCACAACTTAAATGATTTCAAGTACTTGGTTGTTTATTGGTACATAATTTGGGCTTCCAGCTCATAAAACCCACGAAAACAGGAATTCAAAAAATTAGAACACTGTGAAGACATCACCATTTACTTCTCAGTTTTTGCAAAAATAAAAAAATAAAAATGTGGTACTTTCAAAATGATATGTCAGTCTTCAAGATCCGGCGAGTTGGCTGGCCAGTCAAGCACTGTGATGGCATGGCCATCAAACCAGGTTTTGGTGCTTGTGGCTGTATGGGCAGGGGCCAGGTCCTGCTGGAAGATAAAATCTGCATCTCCATACAGATCCTCAGCAGAAGGAATCATGAAGTCATATAAAACACTCTGGTAGACTGTTGTAGTGACCTTGGATTTAAGAAAGCAGAGTTTACCAACACCTGCACTGGACATTGCACCCCAAATCAAGACTGACTGTGGATATTTCACACTGGACTTCAAGCAGCTTGGGTTCTGTTCCTCACCCGTCTTCCTCCAAACCCTTGCACCTTGATTCCCGAATGAAAAGCACACTTTACTTTACCCGAGGAGCCCAACAGTTGTAGCCCATCTCCTGCATGCGTCTGAATGTGGTGGTTTTCGAAGCTGTGACTCCTGCCTTGTTCCCCTCTTTCTGGATCTCTGCCAGATTCATGAATCTTCTCTGTTTGAATTAAAACATTCATGCCCTGTAAAATTTGGGTTGATGTCTTCACAGTGTTCTAATTTTTTGAATTCCTGTTTTCGTGGGTTTTATAAGCTGGAAGCCCAAATCATGTACAAATAAACAACTAAGTACTTGAAATTGTTTAAGTTGTGGGCCCTGAATCTACAACCTATGAATGTTTAACATTTTGAATGAAATTTTATGGAAATAAATAAACTTTTCCATGATACTCTTTTTGGAAAGGGTCTGTATTTGGTCCACTGTCATGCTGAAAAATTGAGTCTTGTTCCAGATAGTATTTCATGGTAGATCAAGATCTGATGGCACTTTTCTTCTTTCATAATTCCATCAGTTTTGATGAGATCCCCAATACCACTGGCTAAAGGGTTTTAGGCCTCCCAATTTTTCTTTTGTTATTCACTTTTCTTGACTATTTCAAAATATGCTGCACATCAGCCAAGATATGCTAGGTTAACTCACCTCGTTGTGTAAAACTTTTATGCCCATTAAAATGTGTTACATTTAGCATTTTTATAGATTCAATTTGAGAAAATGGAACCAAGTTATGTATTTTCTGGCAGGGTTCTAGTAAAAAAGTGCAATACATTAAAATTTGGTTCTTTGCTGTTTTGTGTAGGCACAACACTGGTTTGTTCCACTAGTTAAGAGCCTTTTTTATATTTGTGTGATTCATATGTCAGTATCAAGTGGTTTAACAAAGAAGATAACATTTCTCTGGAAATAGTCAGGTACAAGAATTGGACTGAAAATAAATGAAAAAGCAGCCAGTGTCCAGAGAAGGATTTTGAAAGACCAGCGTCTAGGTAATCACTAATAGTTGGTTGATGTTAACAGCCATGTTAACATTTATAACTGTTAGATAGCTGTGGAAAAGAGGGTTTTACTAATCTATTGAAATTCCTCATGAAGTGTCCTTTGGTGTTGTGAACATCAACTACGTCAGCTGTTAGTGACGGAGGAGCTGGGCCTGTCTGAATCCGTGCTGTGTGATGTTTGTGTCAGGGTATCAGTACTGTTGCAAATGTGTCCAATCCAGCAGTAACCTTTAGTGTCACTTTGTATTGGTGTATCCATTTTGTTTTGTTTGTTTTTTTTGATGACTCAAGTCTCTGTTAGAGATGGAAAAATGTTACGTTTAAACAGCCTAGATTCACTTTTAGTTTACAAACTGCATTGCTTTTAATGAATCATCAAACGCTCTCTCTGTCTCTCACACACACAATTTGGTTAAAGGTTGGTAAGATTCATTCAAAAACATTGACCTCAGACACAGAAAATTTGGTCAAGCTATTTACTATAAGGATCATTAAAGAATGCACTGCGTAGTCATGCTGTTTAAAAATCAGTTCAACCCGACTGGTACATCTTGTTAAAGGAAGCATAGCAATGTAGAGCAGGGCGATAGGACCAAAAATATTTATCACAATATACATTTGAAAATTTGCGATAACGATATAACTGACGATATAATTGACACTAGACAAAATACTTTACAACTCCACAACTTTGATGGGTTTTTTTGCACTAATAATGTATTTTCACTTAAACAAGCAGCTGTTTTTTTTTATGTGCATTAAAGTTATATAAATATTTAACAGTGCAAATTCCTCGCTGACAGTTTAACCAAAAGGCATTTCCAGTGTAAACTGGCCGACATATCCTCAGCATAACCATATATAATATCCACAAACCTTAAAAAGAGGTTATACACACACAATACGGTAATATTATGTTGAAGCACAGTACGTATCACTCTGCGAGGCTCCTGCCTAAGATAGCCGTAATGCTCCGACAATCCATCAAGCGGTCCGGCTTCGTAGCTTAGCAAAGTAAAACATTTGACAGATTTTCGAGCGCAACGTACCACATAAAATCGTTTCGAGATCAGTAAACACAACCAGAATTCATACATAAGGCACGCGGGATTATAAGGGGCACTGTCGATTTTCAGAAAAATCAAAGGATTGATTTTAAGTGTGCCGTATTTTCCAAAACACACGGTAATAACGACGGCCCGCTAGCATGCTCTACCAAAAATAGTGCTTTGTTGTATATCTGACGGACGAAAGCTAAACCAGTTCCACATCACTGAAGTTGCAGCATTTTTACAAACCAGTTCTGGTTCATCCGTTTCATTCAACGATCTGCTTTCACCCTTCTCATTCTCCATCGGCGCCATGCGAAACGCCATGTGCATATGAAAACAAAGGCACTGCGCATGTGCGTTTTACCCATATTCTATCGCGATATTTCATTTTCTTATCATTGCCCAACATTACACCGGTATTACCGTGAACGGTATGATATGGCCCAGCCCTGTAGCAAGGTTTATTAGCTTTAATGTATCGTGTTTGGATTTCTATAGTGCTTTTTCTAATCATACAGACCAATCAAAATGCTATACGCTGTTGTTTCTGCTTGATCATGTTGACTCTTTCAGCAAATGGTAAGTGTTAATCCTAATTTCTAAATATTAGAATGGTGGGAGGTAAAACTGCATTATACACTTGTAGGGTGATTTTGTTCTGTACATTTTACCCAGGAGACGACTGTCATTATGGCCACATTGCACTGTATTTAATATACATAGCAGGGTAATGATTGGTGCTTTGGATGAAATGTTCAGGTTTTTACCTGTCAGGTTAGGTTAACATGTGTAGTGTTTAATTTGGTTGTTTCGTTAGTATTTGCTGTTTGGGGTCATCATTCTCACTGTTAGTAGTTTGTGCATAATGTTGCTTTGCTTTTCCATGATGAAGGAAAAGCAGGATGGGCAGCACGCTCCACTGCTAGACTTAAAGCTGACCAAATTTCTTAAAGTTTTCAAGAAGGCAAACACAGCGAGGACTGGCAAACTTGTTCAAGTGCCTGGAAGACGAAACAGAGACTTTATTTAAAAGCTGCTGTTGAAATGAAAAATTAACTCTCGTTTATTTGTAATAGTATATTTCTGCTTTTCACCTCAGCCTCGCTGTCCGCACAGACAGTAATTCACATCTTACTCCTGTCCTTAATTTGGAGCCCAGTGCAACATTCACCATCGCCGACACTACCAGAGGGACCCATTTCATATTTGGGCCTACGGCTGGTCTTGCTGGAGTGATAGCTCTCCGATTGGCGCAGGTTGAGACCGAGGCACAGATTGCTCTCCGGCAGCTTGCTGCTTTAGCAACCGTCGCTTTCGGCAGCCAGTGTCACAGCAACTGGTTTACAGCAGCGCTACCTCCTCACCTGGCCCTCCTGACTCTTTTCAATAGACCTCAGGCTGTGGGGTACACAAGCTATAAAACCTACAGAACCACACGGCCTTGTCTGTCTGCTGCCATGTATCACCAACACCCACAGGGCTCACAGCCATTTTCTAATGGGGGCAGACCGCCACCTCGTCAGCCACCTCCGAATCAACATCAGACTCGCTCTAATATGCAGGTGATGGGTTTCCAGTTTCCTCGTCCGACCCAACTACCTGATGAGCTTGAGTCTGCTCTGGCAATCCGGGGTGCCAGGGACATGGACCACCGCCAGATTGATCATATGAACCGACCAAATCCACACCAGAACCAAGGTTCTGGGACCAGTCAGCATGGAAACTTTGGCTCTAACCCAGTATCCCTCCCCACTGACAATCAGTCTGAACACCACCAGAGAGTAGATTGGTCAAGCTACCAACCTCCAGCTAAACTGTTTGCTGGTCCTCCACCTTCTTCAAGTCATCAGTCACAACAAGGGGCCCAACAGCCTCAGAACACCCAAGCAGGATCAAGACTTTCAATTTGGACTCCATCTGTATGTGAATCTCTTTCGAACCAAGTTCGGCATGTCCATGGTACCAGTGGGGAGGGTCCGAGTTTATACACACCAGAGAGCGCAGGAAGTATCTTGGCTAGCTTTGGACTTTCAAATGAGGACTTGGAAGTCCTGAGTCACTACCCTGATGATCAGTTAACCCCAGATACCTTGCCGTTCATACTGCGTGATATCCAAATCAACAAGTCAGGGAAACAGAAGACTTTGGCTCCCACTAGCTCATCCTCATTTTCACACAGCACCCATGATGTGCCATTGCCTCCTTCTCACTCGTCTGCATTGGCATGTTCTCACTCTCCAGAAGTGCCCAGCCTCCTTACTGTTACACAGACAGCCGGTAAAGTCATTGACTATGGGCATGCCAGTCGCACCAAGGACGAAAGCGGTAACATGGGGAACTTCAAAAGAGAACCACTGTCTAGTGAACAGACAGTTAAAATGTTCCCAGCCTTGTCCTCTTCATCAGCTACAAAAGTGGATAAAAGTGAAAGACGGCAGGTTCATTTGGAACACACTGAACCAAGCAAGCATGGAGACAGTGACTATCGCAGGACGAGCAGCCTCCAGCGCGAGAGCAGTCATTCACCAGGGAAAGAACTTTCTCCATCTCCTAGATCCCGTGATCTAGACAGAGACTACAGGCGTGATGGAACCAAACAAAGACTGCCATCTGAAACGAGGAGTGACGTTTCTTCGAGAAGGTCCCTGTCCTCTTCATGTGGGTCAAAACCACACAGCAGCGGCAAGAAGTTACCTACACCCACCATGATAAGTGATTTCTCGGCTGTGTCTCCAAAGGTGTATCCCCATACCTGCTCCCTATGCCACATAGTGTGTGACCAGGAAAAGGTGAGTGCCCTCGTGAATGCCCATTTAACAATGTCCAAGAGTTTTCCTAAAAGAGTACCTTCGAGTAATAAATTGTAGTCCGCAATCTTCACCAGACAGTTGTCGAGATGTTGTCTTTTATATATTTTTACATGGATGATGTTTCCTATACACAAAAAAAGGCACAAATCCTCAATAATTAAGCCAGATATTTGTACTTCTGACAGCTACACGTGGCCGTCACCATCTTGGATATAACCTGTTGTCACAGCTGAAGTGCCCTTGAATGTTGCTAACACACCCTACCACAGGGATTAAAAGAGAACTGTGGAGGTACTAACATCAGTAGATAGGACTTAACAAGCTTTAAATAAAATTCATCAAAGACTTAATGTGCTTCCCCACTTTAAAGAAAGCAATCCCATACTTTCAAATTACTCCCTGTTATATGTAATTACTCTTAAATATCTATGGAGTGCAGTAAATGGTTATTTGAAAACATAATTTCCTTCCTTAGGGATTATTAAAGTATTCTAAATGTTGCCACATCCTGTGAACTTTGACTTTGGTTGACTAAGATGCCTCTCACTGACCAACTTTTAGTCAACTATTTGGGGACAGGTAAAAAACATTGGTGATGGCAAAGCCTCATGGAGAATCCATGATGGTAAATCACAATAGTAATTAAATCGAGGTTTGGAGTTTTTTTTGGGGGGGGGTTGCTGCTTTGGTTTTTTGATCGTTTGGGAAATCAACTTGCTAAGATGGCAACAACTTAAAAACCAATTTTTCTTTACTTCCTTTGTGTTTGTCTCATAATGATTTCATTGATACTTTCGAACAACCATTAGAGGTGGGGGTTGATGTGTAGTCATCTGACAGCATCTGCGTATCCTCGCCCAAATTAGGAGGTGCTTCCACAAACAGAAGAGTCAGACATTTGGTTTAGATTTTTCCTCTTCAGAAACCTCAGGGTCTTGTCACTACCAGGTTTTCTTCAAGGGAAGAGGCAACTGTCTGGTGAAGTTAAATGATTTGAAAGCGTTGCCACTATGGGAGGAGGAATCGGCTGTTTCTTAACTGTGAAACATGTTACTCCGCAAACTTATCAAAAGGTTCAACCTGGAACTGCTTTTTCAAAAAGTACTCTCCCGATTAGCGGTTTTATATGAAACTCCATCGAGTTATTGCTTAAACAGGATACTACTTCTTGCTTTTTTAATAGCTGTAGTAATAAGCATGTGTACTGAATAAATCCTTTTAAAAAGTTGTTAAAACTTAGGAAAATCAAGGATAATGAAATAATTCTTAAAATTACTACTATTGAATAAACTCCTTTACTCAGTGCTCTGGTTCTTGGTTTTGTGGTGGGTATCCCTGCAGATTGTGTTTTCATTGAGACATCAAAGTTTGAAAATTGTTTGTACTCTGTCTTTGAAGCGCCTTGAGGCAACTGTTGATGTGATTTGGCGCTATATAAATAAAGTAGAATTGTCTGTAATCACTTATGTTTAGGCTTATAATTAATACAACTGTAAGAACCTGTATAGTTGAGAGACACACAAACAGTTCCCATATTTGACAATTGGTTTAGCTTTTCTTAAAGAAAAAAAAAAAGACAGAATAAATAAGGTGGAGACAATCTAATCACTTGGCATAATGACCTTTTTAAATGGTTGAATATATTCATTTTCACCTTAAGTGCCATACATCCCAGGATCTAACAGGGATTCCACAGCATAGGAAACTGATTGGTGCATAAATAATGCTGTTCAGACCAACCCAGTCTGAAAAAGACATTGGATTGGTCTGAACAGCATTTGCCTTTTTCTCTGGCAGCGAGGAAACTTTTGTTAGTTTGAAGATGAGTAACTACACTTCAGGTGGTGGAAATAGAAGAGGGCAACCAGATAAACAAATGATGTCACTTCTGCCAGCATCTGTAACATGATGTGAGCAGAAATACCAAATCAAAGACACGGGCCAGCTGACCCAAAGATCCATTATGCAGAATTTACGATAAATTTCTTTGACTTTTTGTCTTTGATAAAGATTTGATGATGATGTTTTTGTTTTTTCCAGGACTGGGTTAAACATGTTAACACTGTCAACCACACAGCTGCCTGCAGAGATCTGCGCAACAAGTGAGGAATCTTTAATGTGTTCCTGAAACCTTTTACCTGCAGTGTAGCAGGATAATCAGTAATGACTGGCTATCTGTTGTGCTTTTTTTAGGTGTCAAAAAGTAAGAAATGAATGCAAAGTTACACATATATTGTTTGTGTATTACTTTGTGACAGATGAATACCGGGGTAATAAGTTAAATGCTCTGTTATGTAAGTGGACTCCAGCTCTATTGGTGCTGGTGGTCTGGACAAAAAGAGCCTATACTATTAGAAAGGAAAGCCCAACAATCAGACGCTCCCCTATGAGCAAGCATGTGGCCACAGTGGGAAGGAACAACTCCCTTTTAACAGGAAGTAACCTCTGATGGAACCAGGCACCGGGAGGGGCGGCCATGTGCAGCGATCACTTGGGGTGAGGGGCGGGCAAAGGGGTTACTGTTACTGGAGAGCACCAGTAGTGACCTTTCAGGGGAGAATACAGTTAGAGAGGGGAAGGGATGAAGCCAACAATGATTCAGCTGTCACAAAAGGACAATGACCTTTTAAATGAATACCTTCCAGGCTACTGAGGGTATTTCCTCAGGATATGATGAGATGATCATATCCTGAGGAAAAAGTCCTAGAGTCTTGTACTTGGTAGGTTCCTAACTCTCCTGATAATCCCCTCTGCTTGTTTTTCTCTGAAGGTACCCTGGCTGGAAACCAAATCTGCCAAGGTCAGTCAGACCTGTCCTCTAATGGTTCCCATAAACTCTTTTTAGCTCCACAACTGGTGAAAGTCACTTTAATCAGATGGCTTGAAAACTTTTCACATAACTTGATAGTGTTTAAAAAAAGAAGAAATTACTTAGAAATCTTGTTGCTTATACATTTGAAGGTGGTTCTGAATTCTCTTGTTCCATAAATGAGTCCATATGTGATGGATGAGTAAAGGTAATCTTCACTACAGTTTGCTTCCTTGCATAGAATGTGATTTATTGTTATTAACAGCTTTATCAAATTGTTATTGTTCAGTATGGGCACTTGAACACTCTGTAGGGTTAACTATACACAACAGTGTAACCAGCTATAAAAATGTTCAATCACATGTCTGTGCAGTATTGGCTGCTGTTAAGAAATTGATGACAAATGGAAAGAAACCGCAAACACAGAATTTCATGAAGCTCCTCCTGCATCAACTCTCCTGATCCAGATATGTGTCCCATCATAGAGCCAAAGCCCCCTGCAGTTAGGAACAGGAGCCTGACCTTTGATTGGGTCTCCGCATACTGTGCGACCTGGCTAAAACGGAGGGTTATTACAATTTAATGTCTTTTTTTTCTTTCTGTTTCTAGTCAGAGTGGACGATATGGCAGCCGTGCTCTGTGGGATCCCAAGGATGGCTCTCCACAATCCATGTCTCAGTCCCTGTCTCGTTCTCGTTCTCCAAGTCCTCCTCCAAAAAAACGTCGGGCGGACAGCCACCCATACAGGCCACAGAGGAGGCGTAATTCCCCTCAGCGTTACCCACAGCAGGCGCATGACACAGGTACATCTCATGCCAGAAGAGAACATGATTTACACAGTTCACAATGTGTAACCACGCTACACTCCTCTGAAATATAATTTTGTGCCATTTCAATTCAGTTTTGTTATATAGCCTCAAATCACAACAGCAGTCACCTTTAATAGCTCCCAAACTGAGTTCAACTGTTCACTAATCAGTTTTTAAGTTTTGTTTTAAAGATGACTTTTGTTGCATTGAGCCGTAGTTTAAATGCGCATGCTCTAATTAAAAAGTTAGTTTAGTTATTTAGATATATTTGTAAATGTTAACCCTCGATCTATTTTTAACAAGGGTGACATCGTTCTATCCACCCCCTCTGATGCTAATTGTATGGAGGCTTAGAGAGATTTGCATAGAGGATGAGAGAGGAAGGAAATGTTGAGGGGCAGTGGGGTGTTTATTTCCCACTAACAGGCAGCTTTTTATTCATCAGGAGCCCACTGAAGCACGGCTGACTGAGGAGAGGTGTACCATATTTTCATGACCATAAGACGCACCGTAATAAAAGGCGCAGTCTCAGTTATGTGTGCCATTACTGTATTTAACACACATAGGGCGCGGGTTTTATATACAATCTACGCCCACACTTCCCCCTTTAACGTTCTCATGGTGTCCTCTGCTACGTCCACCTTACAACAACAACACACACAAGCATACAAGTATCCGTATTTAAAAATAGAGCGGGAGCAAAACTGAGTTTGGTACTCACATTTTTATTACCGGTAATCGTCATCAATCAAACCCATCGAAGTCCTCATCCTCTGTTTCTGAATTGAACAGCTGTGCTAAATCTCCATCAAACATGCCAGGTTCACTTTCTTCACTGTCAGAGTCACTTTCCGTGCCGTGCGGCTCCTCGGAAATGATGCCGGCTTTTGCAAAAGCTCGAACAACAGAGCCAGCAGACATGTTAGCCCAAGCGTCTACAATCCATTCGCAAATTGTGGTGTAACTCGCCCGGCGCTGCCTTCCACTCTTAGTGAAACTGGTCTCCATCGGTCATCCATCGCTCCCACGCCGCTCGCAGCCTTACTTTGAACGGGCGGTTCACACCGATGTCCAGCGGTTGGAGTTCCTTTGTCAGGCCTCCCAGAATGACAGCAAGCTCAGAGTTCATTTGCTTCACTTGTTTTTTCACATCAGCTGTGAGATGGGCACGCATAGAGTCACAGATCAACAGTGATGGTGATGCGTGGAAAAAAACCACCTGGTCTCCTTACATACACCTCCCTCAGCCACTCTTTCATCATTTCCTCATCCATCCAGCCCTTTTCATTTGCCTTAATGATGATTCCTCCTGGAAACTTCTCTTTAGGCAAAGTCTTTCTCTTGAAAATCACCATAGGCGGCAGTTTCTGTCCATTAGCATGGCAGCCAAGCACAACAGTAAAAGAAGACTTTTCGTGCCCTGTTGTGCGTATCGCTACCGTGCTGGTCCCCTTCTTCTCCACAGTGTGACTCACCGGGATGTCGAAAGTGAGCGGCACCTCGTCCATGTTAGTGACGTGGCTGGGCTGGATGTGTTTGTCTGCCATGTGTACTGCAGTAGGAGCGGAAGATGGCCAGCTTTTCATTATAATCCGCTGGAAGTTGCTGCGCTACCGTAGTCCTGGTCCGGATGGAAAAATGGCACCGTTTCATGAAACGAAA
>NC_052947.1:3045522-3108022 GCF_013358895.1 Oreochromis aureus
TGTATATATGTATATATGTATATGTGTATATATGTGTATATGTATATATACAACATGCAGTACAACATGCTGTGATTTTGTTTTCCCGGCATATCCGTATCAGCGAGTTTCTCTCACGTTGCTGTGAAGCGTCCACACAGTGACTCAACCAAGCACTCCACTGACACTAGCCGAGATCGACCCTCACACATGGGAGGTCACGGCTCCAAGCATGGATCATCACAGCCCTCCACCAAAAGCCTTAAGGCTCTGACCAAGCATGGACCTAAGACGGCTAAGATGGTAAGTGACAAAACTAATATGATCTTTAATAAAGTTTATTTTAGCTTAAACAAAAGCCACAGTTCGGACACACCTCAGGCCACATTTTCAGTTTTAACTTGGTAACACTGGAAGAACGTGTTGGGTAAATGTTCAACTCATAAAAAGCAGAACAGATAGAGGGAGTAATATTCCAGAAAACATTTAGATCATATAATCCTTACGCTTACACTGCAGCTCTGTAGCGTAATGTAGTGTCAGACATGCGGTGCTGCCTACAGTGGCAGCCGCTGGAAGGGCAAGGACTAGACTATTTAATTTGAGACAACACAATAAAAAAGTTACCCTGGTCAAAAAAAAAAAAAATGCAAGTCAGTAAAGGTGTGCTACAGGTTACTGTTTTTCCCTCCTCACCTGTGTAATTTCATCCAGATCTTGTCTAAATCATTTACTGGTAACTATATTTCCAACTTAAATCTGTGTTCTTTAACCCATATTGACCGTCGTGCTCATGTTTATCACAAACTAACGTTAAACATGTGCTGTTGCTTTCTCTTTGGTAAGTCTGCCAAGCCTCTGCCGGCCAAGAAGAAGAAGAAAACTGTGACTCCAGCCTCACAGGACTCTCAGTCTGTTGCCGATCGTCTGGTGTATCTGACGGGCATCCCAGAGGACGCCTCTGAACAGGAGGTCACCGATTTGGTCGGAGCTTTTGGAAAGATCAATAATGTCATCCTCATGCCGTGTTCAGAGGAGAGCGAGAAGGGCCAAGGACAGAAGGTGCAGTTGAAGTGTCAGATGTGGGTCAGTGGGCAGGGTGTTTTTGTTTTGTTTTTTAAACAGATGAGAACTAAAAATAAACCGTGCAGTTGGTTTTTGTGTCATTTATCTTTTCTGTAAATGTGGTAATCTGTTAGTTTGCTGGATGTGTTCTTTCTCTCAGTCTAGTCTAATCTCTTTCCTGGTGTTTCAGGCCTCTGTATGTATGGTGAAGGCTGAAGACGCCCAGGCTCTGGCCACCTCCACAAACCTCTCCATCAGAGAGCAGCACATCACAGCTTCAGTAGCTAAGGTGTGAGAAATGTTTTTCCTATTTTGAATCATATCCGTGTAATAATCCAGACAATGCCGGTTTTCTGGCCTTTGAGAATTTTCCAGAACAAGATGATAATCTAGAACTTTCCTCAGTGAGGCTTAAAGCTGAAAACAACTGTGGGGAATATACTTGTAACACCTACAGTAGGTGTTCTGTCCCACCCTCCTGTAGCCTGTTGATGCAAAGATGAAGCAGTGTTAAAATGGATTCATACACACCTGTGTTTCACTGTTCTTCCTTCTTTCTTACAGAACCCTGAAGGAGAACAGTCTACTGATGCTAACAGCAGGTTTGTCACAGTTATTGGCTCAACACTAGAACTGCCAAACACCCTACAGTAATTCATGTAATGTGTTTATGTTTGTAGTCAGCTGTGAGGCCAGTGTTAGAATGTAGCCAATCAGCTGTTCAGTCTGTCTCACAGTGAGCAGTTTTTATACCATCTTTATAACTAATGCCACACATTATCCAAAACTTCACAGTGTTCTTCCTCTGTAATAATGACAATATTTAGATATCTTATTTATTAGTTTCTTCTAATCTGTATTTTAACTTTATGAGCTGTAAAAACACAAACTCCAAAAATTTACCTAAATACTTGTTTTGTCTTAATTAAAATGTAAAGAAGAATATGATTAAAAAATGAAAAACTTAACTGTTGTTGCAGGACAGGGTCAGAATGACCCCTCCTGATGGTTCTTTTTGAATCCTGTTTTTCATTTAATCTTCATATAATTTGTTGCTTCTTTCGTTCACAGCAAACCATCTGTAGAACAGAACAAAGATGCAGCTGGAACGGACACAGGTAGGAAACATCTGCAGTACCACCAAAGACATGAGTCATTGTTTATTTAACTACCAGCTACTGCCATAAATGTGAGTTTGTGGTTCTTAAAAATTCAATTCAGTTTATTTATACAGCGCCAAATCACAACAACAGGCGCTTTATATTGTAAGGTAGACCCAACAATCATATGACCCCCTATGAGCAAGCACTTTGGCGACAGTGGGAAGGAAAAACTCCCTTTTAACAGGAAGAAACCTCCAACAGAACCAGGCTCAGGGAGGGGCGGGGCCATCTGCTGTGATTGGTTGGGGTGAGAGAAGGAAGACAGAGATTAATAACAGATATGATTCGATGCAGAGAGGTCTGTTAACACATAGTGAATCACAATTGAAACTCTCAGTGCATCATGGGAATCCCCAGCAGCCTACACCTATTGCAGCATAACTAAGGGAGGATTCAGGGTCACCTGGTCCAGCCCTAACTATATGCTTTAGCAAAAAGGAAAGTTTGAAGCCTAATCTTGAAAGTAGAGATAGTGTCTGTCTCCTGAATCCAAACTGGAGGAGAGAGACCTAATATTTAATAATCCACATTTCACTGTTTTACTCTTTGGTTCAGATGTGGATACTGTATTGTTCTTTCTTTGTGATTCTTTATGTTTAAGTTGTTTGTTGCTGGTTTTTAGTTTGTTTTTTGTCTGTTTGGGAGCTGACACAGTCTCTATGGAGATGGGTTTTTGGGGGGTAGCAGGAGGAGAGAAGCTGCAGAGAGGCGTGTAAGACTGCAACTCTGCTTCCTGGTCCCAACTCTGGATAGTCATATTTTGGGGGGTTTAATAAATTGGTCCATATTTCTAGAAATGAGAGCTGCTCCATCCAAAGTGGGATGGATGCCGTCTCTCCTAACAAGACCAGGTTTCCTCCAGAAGGTTTGCCAATTATCTATGAAGCCCACATTGTTTCTGGGACACCACTCAGACAGCCAGCAATTTAAGGAGAACATGCGGCTAAACATGTCACTCCTGGTGTGATTGGGGAGGGGACCAGAGAAAACTACAGAGTCCCACATTGTTTTGGCAAAGTTTTAGCAAACCTTTAATGTGCTCATAGTAACAGAAGATAAGACTCAGTCATCACTACATGATCCAAATATCTCACTTCAACAAAATCCAAACATCATGACTTCCACTGAACTGTCTGTCTTAGATGAATTAAACACCCAGCTGATGTGCAGATGTGTATTTTATGGCTAATGCCTTGGTATCTGAAAGCTCTGTTTATGAACTCGTGTTGTCGCCCTCTCCCTATGACTCTCGGCTGCAGAAGGCAACGCTGACCAGAAGACGTCTAATGAGGTACATAATCTGTATACTAAAGCTTAATTATTTTGACATATTCCACTATGTCTGTCTGGGAAAAGTACTAACGCAAAAGACAAATACAAATGACCCTGTCTCATACAGAAAGGCAGGCTGTTGATCACAGGACTTCCTGAGAGCGGCTGGTCAGAATGTGACATCATTAACTTGATCCAGCCATTTGGGACTCCCTCTGACGTCATCCTGGCAACACAAATAGGAAAGGTTAGTAATTAAACGTTGTTGTTTGTAATAGATGAGAAAATGCTTTGACACAGCTGCACAGCCATGCGAGACAGAAATCCTCACCTGCTGTAGTTTTGCTGTGGGTCTCTGAAAAGTCTCAGATTAAGATGAAGGAACTGAAGTGTCGTCTCTCCCGTCAGTTTGCTTTAGATATTACATTTGTGCTTATGACTGATGACATTGACCCACTCTTCCAGGCTAATGTTACACATACAGGGGGCTCGTACTAGGATGGTTAAGGCCAGTACCTGGAACTGGATCAGTGGGATTTCCTCCTTCGTCTTTTTGCATTAGTAAACACATTTCTTAAGAGTGTGTTTTCACTTTTAATAGGGTCCATAAGTAATATGTCTGCAGACCGTTTCCTGTATAGATTCTTATTTATATTGTTCAATGTCCTTGTTCAGAAATGTTTAAAGTGGAAAATGATGATGCTGTTTGTATAACAAATGACTTTCCTTTGGTGTGTTAGGCACTTGTGTCAGTGCCAGACATGGACGTTGTTCGGGAGATGGTAAAAGTCCACACATTAGTGCCTGCCAAGGTGAAAGACTGTGAGGTTAAACTGACCCCCCTGAAACAACACATCGGCTTCAACACACCGGTACGACTCGTCCGTGGATTTGTTGTCTTTCTTCCTCTGTTACTTCTAGTTTTCTGTCTCATGCATCTTAAGTTTGAAAGATGTGATCTGTACAAAGTGCTGCGTTGTTCTGGTTTCCTTAAACAATCATTGATTTAAACACAACACTCTTCACGCAGGTGGCGCTCTACAATCTTCTGATGGGACCAGTGGATCCATTAGTGAGTACATCTTCACGTCCTTCATTCCAACATTATGAGGTCTTTTGAGTTTTTCCCCCTGAGTCATGAAAGGCTGATGGGGTTTTGTCACATGGTGGTTTGTAAATCAGATAACTCGAGAGCGAAGTGACGTAGGAGTTTAAATTAATACCAGAAGTGTGTCTACAAAAATCACAGTGACCTCAAGATCAAAGGTCAGGCTTCCTGAAAGTCACCTATTAATACCAGAGCTGTATGTACTTCAAAAAATGACGATTTTGAATCTCAGTGACCTTGACTTCAAGGTCAGAGCAGGGGCGGATCTAGAGACGTTTTAGGGTGGCAAAATCAGAGCCATTTATGTTACACCCATATGCAGGTGTTAGTGCTGTAATGTGCATGAAATATGGTTCAAATACAGTAAGTACACACATTCATATACATATAGTCTATAACTTTATTTTCTTTAGCTCATATCTTTGGCCGCCTATGCGGTATATTTAATGTTTATTATAGCGATGCTAAAAGTGTTACTGTCAGCTTACTTTAATAAACAGCACTGTCATATACAAAGCTGGAGTAGCTCTAGGGGTGGCAAGAGATTATTTTAGGGTGGCACCCCTGTAGATCCACCGCTGAGTGAGAGGTCCTGCTTTCTGAACATTTTGTGGATGCAGGAAATTGAGAAAAAGGCAAAGGTGGATTTTGGAATTTTGAACACATTTGAGGACATTTTTTTCCATGTTCCATATATTATTCTTTTTTTTTTTTTTTTTTTTACTTAACCTAAATAAAATCTAATGACGAAAATACAGTTGAAGGAAATGAAGCAACAACAATATCCGGTGCTGGTTTACAAGTCGTTAAATGTTGCTGCGTGTTACAGAGTCGAGCTCCAGTAGGCTGGAACAGCCTGTTGGTTATTGGGAATGTTCCCGACACACCAAGCGGGTCCTCTGAAGTCGAGAAATTGGTGCGACGCTTTGGAACAGTCATCAAGACCCTCGTGCTCAGCAGCATGGTGAGAGCTATGCGTCTGTGCAGCTGTGCACCACTTTGTTCTCCAGGACTCACACTCAGCTGCTCGGCTTTAAAACCCTACAATCGAGTCCATTCTCATACACTCATGAGATTTCAGTAAAATGTCATTTATATAGCAGCACACATTCACCTCGAGGGATGTTGTAAAGGCTGATATAGGACTCAACATTATAGCATTAAATAGGTTTTTGCTCATGTGTTGCACACATACAGTTTATGGATGCAGTTTGCTAACAAGCTTGTTTGTCTTTGTGGATGAGAGTAAGCATTTAAAATGCAGTGGGTGACATCACTGCAGCAACATGCACATGAACCCCTCACAGTCCCTACAAATATTTTGCAAAACAACGAAATGTCATGTGCTTAATGTCACGTTTTCTTTTCCTGCTCAGGTGATTTGTGAGATGGCCACTGCAGCCATGGCCCTGTCCGTATACAAGCGCTTTCAGGCGTTTCCATGTATAATCCAGAACAACCCGCTGTTCTTCTCCCGCAAGCCTGACCCCAAAGCCAGCACGCAGACTAAAGCCATCACTGCCCCTCACGATTCATCTGAGGTGACTACCACTGATATTTGGTTAGAGTTAAGAGGACATCCATGTACATTTACTAATTTCTTTCTTAAATGCTTGATTGCATGTGACTAATGTGTGTGTGTGTGTGTGTGTGTGCGTCTGCAGGATACACCTGCGAATGGCAAAGTAAAGCAGACATCTGCAGACAGAGAGGAAGCAGCACACCAAGACAATTCAGAATCTCCCGAGGAGAGGATTGAAAAAGACTGTGATGGAGATGCTAATAAGATGATGGGCAGGAAGGAAACAGCTGAAGAGGTTTTAGAAGCGTGCAAAGACGGTAACGTGGAAAAAGACGAGCTCGTGGTTTGTGACTCTGCACCGGAGAATAAATTAGAAGCAGACACAACGGGAACGTCAGGCGTTGACATCAAGACGACAGAGAGTAAAGTCAGTGCATCTGAAGCAGAACGTGAACAAACTCCTGCAGAAGAAGAGTCACAGCCTCCTCGCCTGGATGGCAAAGCAGATTCTGAGGAAGCAGCCGCGCCAGAGCTGCCCAAGGTGTGTACACACAAAACATGTGATTACATGCATACAAAATGATCTTTGACAACTAAAACAGTGTTTCTGCTGTAACGTCACCAGGTAACTCAAGCCATGGTTAATGCGCTGCTTGTGGAGTGCAGAACAAGGCCCACCGGCCACTCCAGCAGCAGAGCAGCACCCCCCAGTGGAGAAAAGGGGGAAAACCAGACAGAGACTAAAGAGATGACCAAAAAACAGACGGGGGTGGAAGGTGAGGTGAAAAGGCAGGAGAAGGAGAAAAAAGAGGCAAGAAAGGAGAAGGAGGTGAGGGAGAGAGAGAAGAGGCAACGGGAGAGGGACAGAAGGGGCTGGGAGAAGGAGGAGAGGGCTAAGAGGGAGTGGACTGAAAAATCCAGGAGGGAGAGGAGGGAGGAGGAAAGAAGGGAGTGGGAGAGGAAGGAAAGGGAAAGAAGGGAGAGGAAGAGGGCCCACGGCAATGGTTTATCGGGGTCGAGGTCGTCCTCCAGGTCGGAGGCATCCAGGCAAAGCTATGGGAGGGATGAGCGCCACAGTATGGAGGCTGAAACCAAAGCGGTGAGGAGACGCAAAGTCTGAAGTTTAAAGCGTGTGGAGGGCATCATTTTATTTACAGTTCTGTTTCTTTGTCCTTCCCTGAACGTAGGAGGAGCTGGATGAGTTCCCGTTCGACATGAGTGACTTTGTCACAGTGGACGAAGTCGGAGATGTGTGTGAGCTTCCACTCAAAACCTCAGAGGAAGGGGAGACCCCGCCCACATGTGTCCCACAGGACACTCCACAGGTAGCTTCACCATGGCTGTGTGCTCACACTTGTTTGTTCCCCTGTTAAAGGTTCACACACTTTTTACTTCATAGAACTTCATAGAATAGATAGGTAGGTAGTTTTTATTCTCCTGCGATTATCATTTATGATTAAGGATGTTTCAGCCGATGCTCTGTTCTCCTATTAGCCACTGGTGTTTTTATACTTGGTGAATTCTGAAGTCCAACCTGTCGCTAGGAGTGGCAGTTAATTTATCTTTCAAATGATATCGAGGCTCTCGGGGACTATAAAGAAGAAGTACCCAGAATATCTTTTTACCCCTCAGCTGTAAAGGCTGATGGGGTGTTTCCATCACCCCACCCCACCAAAGAAGACTTTAAAAGCCTGATATGAAGCTGGAGTAATATGGAATGCCAGGACTGCCATAATGAATTAAATAATTACACCATTAAATATCTTGATGCATTCTCAATCATCCAGGAAAGTAAATCTCCAAAAGTTGAATCTGTTCATCTGGACGTAGCGTTTTGTGGGAGAAACGTTTCGCCACTCATCCAAGTGACTTCTTCAGTCTCAGCTGACTGCAGGTTTCCCCAAACCTTATAAACAGTACATTTGCATAATGACTGAAACCAGCCCACTGAAGGAACAATGGGCTGATTAAGGAACTGACCTCACAGTGGTGGTTTTTAATGTTAGTTATAATTCAGAACTGGCGACTGAAACACGTGGGACACATAAGAACATCAGGAAATAAAAACCCGATAATTATAACCTCAGTAAAAGAAGTCAGTGTCAGCGGGGGTTATTACAGCTGTGTACCGGGGCCTGCGCTTTGTCGGTGGTAATAACAGCTCGATTGCTTGCGAGGCGAGCGGGTCTATCCCACGCTTTGCCGTGAGACTAGGCTGGGCAGAGATCTCTGAAATCATCGAAGCACTTTTGCAAAGAGGCTCTATCTTGACAAACCGACCAGACATCTGAAGATTAAACCACTACATTCTCGGCTAAAAAATATTAAAACGGTATTTAGTGACACACAAACAGTTTTTCCAAAGTTCAGTTCTGTTAGTTTCCACATGCCAGTTGTTGTGTGCTAAAAACAACGGCCACCAGGCCAAAGCAATGGTTTTGACTCGATCAGCGTTAACCCCGCCCCCTGAGTTTGATGGGTGAGGTTGACAGATAAAATTATTTCATGGTGAGACCTGAAGGACTCAAGTGTGCCAAAATGAATTAATTAAACACACCATTAAATAATTATTTAAATGTGGCAATAATTAATTAAAATGTGAAATAAATAAATAAATAATTAAATGTGTCAAAATATTTATTTAGCTAATTATTTCCCATTTTAGTTATTTAATGGTGTATTAAATTAATTCATTATGGCAGTCCTGGCGTTCCATAGAGTAAGGGCTGCTACAATTCTGAGAATAACTAAGCAAGCCATTCTTTTGGTCAGTAATTGTAAACTGAATTACTTTTTAATTATTCACACATATTTAATAAGAAGAAATCAAAAAGATGTGTTGGGGAAACTAAGTCTTAGAACAACAGCTGCTAGTCTCTGGACTTGCAGCCTGTTTTGTAGCAGCACAAGTGTTGTATTATAGAGAGTCATAGAGAGCCAGCACGTGTAGTCCAAAATGACTTAGAGGCTCTTGTAAACACTGTGAAGGAGTGGAGTTTTATTTTTACAGTACTAAATTACAGCAACAGTCGCCTCAATGCATTTCTGTATTATAAGGTTGGGACAATAATACAGAGAAACCCCACAGTGGGAAGCAAAAACTCCCTTATAACAGGAAAAACCGCTGAAACTGGCTCAGGGAGGAGCTCTGCCTCCCAGTCTACTTACCACAAGTAAACCAGCAGTGTGAGAGCTCTGTTGGACTGATACAGTACTGTCTATAAGATGAAATGGAGCCTGAAAATTCACTTGTATGTGAGGGGAAGGATTTTAAATTCAATTCTGGATTTACTGGAAGCCACTGTGGGAGAAATAGTTCTTGCTGCGGTATTTTGGATCAGCTGAACAGTTTTTAGGACATCCTGATAATAATGAATTACAGTAGTCCAGCCTGGAAGTAATAAATGCATGAACTAGTTTTTCAGCGTCACTCTGAGACAGGATATTTCTAATTTTAGAGATACTGAGAAAGTGATGTTAATATGGGTTTGGTGTATGCATTATTGATCTTCGTGTCATTTGTACATGAGGTGGGCCTTGAGTGTGTGTGAGAAACTTTACAGCAGCATGTGCCGCCTCTTGTTTTCTACTTCAGGACGCAGCCATTGATGTCACAGCAGCTCCAGCGAAGTCTGAGCTCACACCTGAGGGTGAACATGTGACTGATGTAACAGGCAGCTGTGCACTGCCAGATGTAACAGCTAATCTGATTCCCGGTGCTGCTGTGTCCCCACCGCCGGCTTCACAAGCCGAGCCTGCACACAGCCCAGTGCATAAACCATCTGAGCCTGACATCACACCTCAGCCAGGTACTCTGAATAAACCATGTTTTTTTTCAGCCCTTTTCTATGTGGCATACTTGAACCTGAAGTCTGTCATTGCCCTTCAGATACCTCATTAACTGCTGAGTTCACCCCAGAGGGCCAAAGTGTTCCCATCCCTGTCCCTGCAGCTGCAGCAGCTTCCTCCTTAGCAGCAGCAGCAGAAAGAAGCCGAGATGGCGATGAGGAGAATCCTCTGAAACCTTGTGAGTCTGTTGAAGAAGAGAAGATGGGATTGGTCAAACAGGAGGAACACTCGAAGGTGCAGAATCAGGAGAACAAAAACAGGAGAGAGACAGCTGCAGAAACTGGTGAGGTGGATTCATTTTGCCTCTTACATTTAGCACCTTAAGAAGAAGAAGTGGTTGGCTGATGGTGTCATACACAGATTTGCCCCCCGAAGAAATCACCGGACTCTGTTTGAACAAACAGCACTGGTCACCCGGGATAAGATCGAGGGATTGAGCTAAACCCTGTTTTTGTCTGGTCTGTTGCAGGGAAACAGGAGCAGTCTGAAAAAAACCCCAATGCTGAAGAGGAGAGTGAGAAGCCCACATTAGAAGTGGAAATTCCCAGAAAAACAGAACATTCCCTCCCTCCTTTTGACCCCAGCAACCCAGTTGGTAAGAAACTTGTCTGTATTTGTTTAGCATGGCTCATTCACAGCTGTTTGGATGTCCTGACATCTGAATTGAAACTCCCAGAGTCAGCAGGATTTATGCATTAATGCTAAAAGTCACTCCACAGTTAGACCAAGTGTCATTCTGTGTGTTTGTGTGTCCATCCACAGGTATGGAGTTCCTGGTCCCAAAGACGGGTTTTTTCTGTAAGGTGTGCGCTCGGTTCTTCAGTGGCTCCAAGGAAGCTGAAATCAGCCACTGCAAAACCCGCAAACACTACGAAAACCTGCAGGTAGCAACACACACAGTTATTAGTCTGGATGTATGAAGATGGAGTTCTGTTTTTACAGTTCTAAGTGCAATAAGTAGGGACTTAAATAGGCAAAAAGCCCCAGGTTTGCTAACGTGACCAAAATAAAAGCCTTACAGGTAAAGCACACCTGGCTAATCTAGAATTGTCTGTGAGATTAGATTCATGTTATATTTTTGGCTCTAATTGTAACAGACCATTTTACATGTCCACACATTTGTTTGATCACAAAGAACATGTTCTGCTCTAATCAGTTCCTAATGGATTTTGTCCACGTTCTCCTAGAAATACTTGAAGACGTCCAAAACAACAAGTGAGACTGCCAAGCCCGACTCCAGCGGAGTGTGCTCCTGAAACTTTGGGTCCAGATTCTCATGTTGATGAAGATTTAGTTTGTAAACTGTCACATTTTAAACTTGGACTGTTAAGTTTTTTGGGGTTTTTGTAATGTTTGAGGTTTAATTGAAAACTTTAACAACTTAAGCTAATTCTAAAGACAGTTACTGTTTGTTTCATGGTGGTCACCACATCCAAATCTGATGTTTATTTTGGTTCTTGATGGGTGCATCTCTTTGATTGCATCTCATTGATAACATTAATGATGGAAACTGTACGGCTGAAGATGAACTCCAGCAGGAATCGTGCACAATCAAAATGCTTTTAGTGAACTATTGTTTTCCTCCTGAGTCTCATTTCAGATGTGAAATAAAGATGTCAATATTCTGAGCACCCACTTCTGTAATATTTGATTGGCCAGATGTGTCTATCACAAGCTGTTATCCAGTAAGCATGCAGCATTTAGGTTTCACAGTCAGAGTAAAAAGTGTAAAAATGTTCTGCACACTGACAAGAGTTTGGAGCATCTACGTACATCTGAAGAGAGAGCAGCAGAAGTAGAACTTACATGATAGAATAAGGGAACAGTGTCGGTTAAAATACACAGAGTACTGTAGTACATGTCTACGGCCCTCGAGGGCTGGTGTCCTGCAGGTTTTAGATCTCACCCTGGGTCAACATGCCTGAATCAAATGAGTAGTTCATTACCAGGCCTCTGGAGAACTTCGAGACATGTTGAGGAGGTAATTTAGCCATTTAAATCAGCTGTGTTGGATCAAGGACACATCTAAAACCTGCAGGACACCGGCCCTCGAGGGGCACACACACACACACACACCTGCTAATCAGTGCTGAGTAACAGACTCATGGAATACTAGAAGCTCAGTTACCAAAACAAACTTGTTGGTCAGGCCAGGGCTCTAGAGTGCGACCAAATTTTTCTGTGGTGCGACTAAAAAAAAACATTTGGTCGCACCGGTTTGGGTAACAAAAAAAAAATCTCTGCAACTCTCCATGTGGTCAACAACAGACACACATTATGCCCCTATCGTGGACTAATCTCTGATTATCTCTGACTATCTCTGATTGGTATCAGAGATAGTCAGGGGCGGGACCTCTCTGATTGGCCGTGGTCCAGTTGAAAGTGCAGGTGGAAGAGAGAGGTGAGTAGCTTTAATAAAGCGATATCAATTCATTAACGGATTCCACACAAAGACGTAAACACAGACGGACCCGACGCATCAGAATCAGCTTTGTCTTTCTCGGCTTTCTCACCGGATGGCCCGAACACGGACACGCTGTCGGAGCTCAGCGATTCTGATGCGTCGGGTCCGCGACCAAAATTCGCCGAGCCAGCAGCAAAAGAAGCAGCAAACTGGCTTCACATTTGATCAATGTCGTCATGAATTCCCTCTGACTTTTGCTGTTTTGCTTCCACCACGATAAAAATCCCACTTCCTACACAGCTCCCTGTGTGTACTTCAAGAACAGTTTCCCGTCTCAAATCTCTGTTTTCTGGATTATTCTTTCGCTTATTACCCACCAGTCTACCGATGTTTACAGCGCTGTCTTTTTCTTTTTTCACGTAAATGACCTCGGACAAGAAAGCCTAATTTCTGCTGTTCAATACTGAAGAAATTTAAACTTCTTAAAATTATGCAAAATTGCAGAATATTGCAGAATATTTTTAAGGTTATCTGCTATAAAACGCCAGACCAGGAAAATCTCCTTCATGTTTTTCTGTGTTTTATTCTCAGTTACTTTGACACAAAGGCATCTGCTGTGATGTTCACAATTCTGATGAAGTCTCACATGTGTCAGTGCTGATAAATGATCAGAATTATAATATTTCTGACTGTCTGAGGCTAAATTGAATCGAATCAGGACTTTGAGAACCGGAATCGAATGGATTATAGAAATCAGTGATGATACCCAGCCCTAGTGAGCAGCCTAGGCCTGACAGAAGGGGATGTAGCTGTGGGTAATAAGAAAAGATGAAAAGAACTATTCCCCCCCCAAAGAAGGTGCACATGTAAAACTGCGGTGTTAAGCGGAGCGGTTGAAAAATTTGAGTGCGCCTAACTTTTGTGCCGGTACGCCTAAATTTTTTAAGTTAGGCGTACCGGTGCGCCCATGTCAAAAAGTTAGTCTAGAGCCCTGCAGGCTGTACCACACAGCAGCTCATATTATTGATCAGAGAATTCCATAACACAGCCTAGCATCACACACACACAGTCTGTGTTTGCAGGTTATTGATGTTTTGTTTGCAGTAAGAAAACAATTACTATTATCGTGCACTTGGCTCTCGACATGTTTCCATCCAACGAGTCTCCAGCTTGTTGGCATCGGTGGAGCCATTGCAGCAGGGTCAACGGGCCTCCCAGGAATTATTACCTAATGGGAGGCGATTCCCCACCAGGTTGCCAAACGCACTTTTTTTTCCCCCCCTCACCCAGACTGTACCAGCGTTCCTGTTTGAACAGCTTCCGGCTGAAACAAAACAGCCTCTGGCGCTCTGTCTGCAGAATAAAAGACAGGGGAAAGTCATGGGTGTGGGCTCCCTGATAGACTTTATTAATCCCACAAGAGAAAGTGATTTACAGGGGCGATCGTGGCTCAAGAGTTTCCGAGAAGCTTCTTCAGTTCTGCTTCTTCTTCAGAACTGAAGAAGCTTCTCGGATGAGAGGTGAAACGTCTTCAAGCAACTTAAAGAAGTCCAGACGCTTTTCTTTGCAAACTCCTTGACTACGTTGTAGAAGAACATTTGCCATCAGCCACCTGGAAAATGATTTCCTAATGGCTTTTTTGGCACCAATAACTGGGTGTGCTCTTCCTGTGAGTGAGTGTCGAGAAAGTCTGTCCCTAATCATTGTAAAAAATGGGAAGCGTTACATCAGGGCACAGCAAGACATTGACAGATTGGTGAAATTAGGAGGTTTAAGAAACAGTGGAAGAAGGCATCAGAAATTGAAAGGAGAAAACTTGAAGCACTTCAGTGTGAGGTGGAGAACATAGTGAAGTGTGCAGGCCTAAATGGGCATTCTTTATAGTCTCTATGTCACTGCAAGCTAATGAAGGTGGCTTGGAGAAAGAAGTCATACCAGGACTTGTCGAACGGCAGTAGAGGTCCTAATTCATCACACAGTTCAGCCAAATCAGTCTGACTGCAGAAGCAGCCCTGTTGATATCTACTTTCTTGCAGAGAAACAGGCTAGTTGACACCTCGGTGCAGAAGGTTGGGAAAAGCAGATTTTTTGGATGTGTGGAGTATACTAATGCCATCTGCCACCAGTTATAGGCAGCTAAGAAGGAGAAGAAAGACCTTCATGTGGTATCCTTAGATGTTGCCAATGCCTTTGGCTCAGTGCCTCATGAGGTGCTGTGGACTGCCTGTGAGTTTTTCCAAATCCCAAAAGGAAACACAAGACTGGTCAAAACCTATTTCCAGGACCTCCAATTCTGTGTTTGATAACACAGGCAGATACAGCTGTCCAGCAAAACACCTGGAGGTCGGCAAAATGGCGGGCTGCACCATCTCACCATTAGCTTTTACTATGACATTAGGGTTGATCATCCATGATGCTTGGAGGGGAACAGCTGAAGAATGGTCTCCAGCTTTCTCCAGTCACTTTGTACATGGATGACATGACAACAGTAACAACAACCAACACATGTGCCAAACACCTGTTGAACAAACTCCAGGGAAACATCAAATTGACATGAACAGACATCACTGAAAGTGATCAGTAAAAGAAGCAGTATGGGTCATGTGAAACCACCATGCGACCAACATGGTGGCTTGGATGAGGGTGTATTGTGATAAATGTCAGAAACACCCAATGAGTCCGGGGTGCACAACACTGGTGGTAAGTCTTCAGCTTACTGAAGAGTTACATTGTCACAACAGGGCACTAGTCGAAACACTGAATACTTCCCCCACCTTCAACCTACTGAAGAATTGTGCCAATTATTTTAGACATTGTAACATCTAATCCTATCAAGCATAATTTAATGTCAACATTTCCTAAGGAGGCTGACATATTAGGAGTAAATACTAAGTAGATATTTGCCAGGTCAGAACTCTTCCAAGGGTTTGAATGGCAAGAAATAGTAACCCAGAAATTTATATGAGGAACCAAAAAATATTGTAACATACTGATTATGCTTTTTTTTAATGTGCTTCGATTCAATGTGCACTCAACAGTTTTTCAAGTACATTTAATAAATATAGCATTTGTACAGTCTACTGTTAGAATTTCAGTGGAGGGATTTTTTCTTCCTTAGAAGATCTAGATGGCTGCCATAGAAGGTAATCTGCTCTTTAAGTCTGACGTCATCAGCCGTGTCTGGGCCCAAACTCCGCTTCAGGTCCCAAAGTCAAACGAACACTGCGGCATCACTGAGAGTTACAAACTGTCTAAATTCTTTCATCGTTAATAAAATGATCAGTGTTGCTGCTTTACCAGGTGTAACAATTAAGTTTAACATCCATGAAAACAGGATTTAATCAATTTAGTTAGAAGTTAGCAGGAAGTTAGCTCGCTGGTTTCCAGCTAAACATGATATAGCATGTTCTGACTGAGAGATTTCTGAAACATTCAAACGTACAGCTCTGCTGTCACTTCCTGAGATAATCCATCCACAATACGAGGTTAGTCATTAATATACTGCTGCATGGGCTGGGCTGTAGTTACATAACATGGAATAACATTTGTATGATTTATAGGATTTCTGTTTCTTTCTGTGCATTTAAATGGAAATGACTATACTTTACCTCTTTGTTTAGATAATAAAAGATGCTTACTGCATTATTGCCCCTAATTAGAAATAATTCATTTTGATATTTAAATCTGTTAAATTATAATATATGTTATCAACACATTTATTTAAATGTTCTGAGCAGAAGCCTGACTATGCAAAATACCTGTGCATGCTATTTCCAAGGTGGTAGATTATAAAGAGTCAGGGCTTAAAAAACACGACACCTAACACCTTTAATGGGCCTACATCAGCAGAAAACATGATGACACATGTTAGGTAAAAATGCTAAATTAATAGAATATATCCGTTTGTACCAGGGTGGGGAACTCCAGGCCTCGAGGGCTGGTTTTCCTGCAGATTTTAGAACTCACCCTGGGTCAACACACCTGAATCACATGATTATTTAATTACCAGGCCTCTGGAGAACTTGAAGCCATTTACATCAGCTGTGTTGGATCAAGGACACATCTAAAACATGCAGGACGCTGGTCCTCGAGGCCTGGAGTTCGCCCAGCTCCCGGTGTATACCAACAAGTGCTTGCTCTTAAGAGATGTGTTAGGAGGTTTTTCTCCCATACACTCTCACTTTGACACACATAGACACATAGACATGCCTATACACTTACACTCAGTCTGACATATACATCGGTTTCTGTACCTACTTGGTTCGTGTCAGGTATACATTCACGTGCAGTTACAGATATCTGGTCCCACATGTGTTCATCATTCTTCCTTTTTTGCATGCAGATGAGTACCCATGTGCATGTAATGAAGCATCTCAAACAGACTTTATCTCTTTATTGTTTCAACTCCCAGAACAAACACGCGTCATTACAGTGTACAAAAGTCTGATGTGGGCATTTTATCAAGTGTCCTGTATGTTTCTTGTGCGTTATCTAATTAGAGCTGTGTTTGCTAAAGAGCTGTGAGACAGAGCTTATTTAAAACTGCATACCTCTACAGCTGCACCTGTCGAGCAGGTCTGTTTGGATAAATGTCGTGGGTGGGGGGGTTAAGAGGAGGGATCGACAAAACAATGAAGTAAGGAAAAATGACACGAATGTGAAAAGTGAAATCCAGACTGACAGGAGCAAGAGAAGGAGAGCAACGAGCCACAGGGAACATCTCGTACAAACACTCAAATATAACCTCTCTCCTGAAACTGCAGGTAAGACATGTTAACTAACATATGAACTCTGGACTCTGTTCCTGTTATTAGTTAGTGTCTGAATAGGATTAGTGCGCCCAGCAGCCTGTAGAGCGTCATCTGTCTGTGTACTATGTCAAAGGAAGCTTTGTATATGCCTGTATGTAACATAAGTACTGATATTTAATGTTATCATTCAGAGGACGGTCCACAGAGAGCACGGTTACACTCGATAGGTGATTACAAGTGTGTAAAAACATGGCTGTTGGTGGAGAACTCATAAATCACGTCTTTGTTCAACAGATCACAAAATTATCTGAGCATATGAAAGTCATACATGGCAGATAATACCTGATTATACTGCAGCTTTACAGCTTTAATATCAGAGCTAAATGATCTCACTATGTAACTTCAGGAAATGGTTCTGCCAAAAGGTGTTATTGAGCTGTATTACGCAACCTTGAAGCATACTCAACACATGAGAACAGAAAGGATCAAGCTTGGATAGCGTGTGCTGTCTGATGCTCCAAATCTGTTTCATGATGACGTGAAAGAAATCAGCAGAGAAAGGCAGCCGTGGGTGTGGGTCGTTATATCACATGAAACTTTATATAAGCCTTTGACACCAGTGTGGTCAATAATTGTACAGTCTGTTGTTGACATGTGTGCGCCGTGTTTAGAACATATTTTCCTCCAAAGCTCATCTGGTGTATCGTTACTTTTTTTCTTTTGTTTTATGTAAATCATGATGTTTTTACCAAAAATGGATTTATAAACCAAAAACATTAACAGAAGCACAACTAGTGATGGGCTGCGTCATTGTCGGTCACACTGACTGTTGATCAGTTTCAAATACATACAGTAAATATTTGTTCCATTAGTTACAGTAAAACAGCTCCACCACCCTGTTTGACTCTTGCTATCAGCTTTTTGGTTTTATACCAGAATTTCCCCCAAAGTCTCTGGGATCGTCAACATGGTTATTTCAAATTTACATGGTCTTTGTGTTCTTATTGGTCAACAGTGATTTTCTCTCATGATGGCCATTTGGCACTTTTTCACATAGGGCTGGGTAGGCGTGGCTAAATCACCATTTAAAAACCACGTTTTGTATTCAGTTAAGTTCATCTTTGTCTAATAAAAAAAGTGATTATTAATGTCATACATTTAATTGTGACCTATACTTTTTCTTAGCACAGTGGGTTGTGACTGAAAGGACAACACAAAACTTCCTCTTCACCTCCATCATAGGTTCACCAGTGTTAATATAAAGCATTGGTATAAAGTGTTACACACAGTTATGATTTTACACATTACTTTTCATAAAATGTTATCATCTTCTCTCTGAGGACGCTTTAAGATACACGACAGCTCTCTGATGTCTTCCATGTTTCAGTAATGATCACTGTCTTCAGATTGTTTACCAAATGTCTGAGCAATGGCTCAACAATGCGGTGGTGGTGCTTCCTGTACTGCAGCTGTTTGCACGTATTCATGTGCCAGTAAATCTGTCTGTTATTGATTTTATTTTGCTTCTTTACCTTCCTAAAGCACTCATAGATTGTGTTCCATCATTTTTTCCAGTGCTGTACAAAAAGCAGCTGATTTTTGGATCTGTGAAGCTTCCATTCTGCTAATTTAACACGACAGCACATTTCTGTCTGGTATAAAGAAACTAACAGAAAGATCACACTCATGAGGTCACTGTGACATAAGCAGGCTTCCTTTCACTTTTCTTATTCATAAAATAACAGTTTATTGTTGAATGTTGGAGCGATGTGCTTATACGACATAAATACATATCCTCCAGCCAATCAGAGTCAGCTGATCTCAGTACAACATACACTAAAGAGACACGAATGACTTGCAGGATTTTTTCCTCATTGCCTCGTTTAACTCGGTAATGATGACGTCCTGGCCAAGAATATTCCAGCCGAGCCTGAATTTCTTGATCTTGCGCAACTACTCCTTTGTATATTTTCACTGTGTGTTTTAGCTTTAGTGTGTTTAAGTTAAGGAAGTGCGCACTCACACTGAGAGTCTCACGTATTATGTCCATGCTGCCAACAGCTCTAAAAGAGCTTCTGAATAAGTTGATGGATTAGGCGAACAGTGAATGTTTTAGAGTACACTTAGGTTATATGTTACCCAGCAAAAAGGGGCATGAATCCTCTCGGCACCTGTTTGTCCTTCACTTTTGATTCTTGATGGATATTGCTGAAGTCGAGCTTTAGACTGGTACAATGAGATCATTTTAATGATAGTAATACATGAGCTAAGACTGGGGCTATTAGGCTGTATCAGACTGCAGATATCCAGGCTGGACGAGTGAAACTAACCTATCAGTCCAGCTCATCCAGGTTTCACGATGATCCAGGTTTTCTGATGAAAACTTGGATCTGACGAAAACCCTGTGAATGAAAGCAAGACGGGCAGCGAGTTTTTGCAGCAATACTGTCATTGTCCTGTATATTATTGTGTAACATGACTGTTCCTCGTCTGCGGTCATGAATTTTGAGTAAATTAGCTGGGACTTGCTGAATGGAATATGGCTCCCATCTTTCATAGCAGTGACCAACAGGTGCTTCGACAGGAAATGAAGGAAGCTGGTCAGAGGGCGTGGCTTGGGTGTGTCAGACACTTTGAAGAACAGGTGGATGGGTAGATAAAAACATCTAATAATTCTAAGTTTATCATTTCAGCTTGTATTGGAGAGGTGGATGTTGCCCAAGATAATACCTCCCACCCACTCCATCACTCGCTGGCCAATCACAGGAGCAGAATGAGATTACCCATAATGCACCACTAAACAACAGAGGATATCTTTCCTGTCTGTGGATATCTCTGTACAACTCCTCCATTTCATTCACAGGACACAGTGCAGTAGTTCCAGCCTTACTATCACATCCTCTACAGAGAAAATAACAAAGTACGGGATGTTAACCATACATATCTATGTATATATATTTAATATACTTGGCTATTAGTATCTCTTAAAACTATTTTGTTTCTATTTTGTAACTTTATAACATATTGTATTATTTAGTCGGTTACTGTTCTCACTGCCTCAAGCAACTGGGACCACATATTTTCAGGGATAATTAAAGAGTTCTGGTTCTGATTCAGTGTAGTTTGGAGTTCCCATGAAAAAGCTCCACACTCAGACCAGTTCTGTAAAATGATATCAACGTATAAACTCAGTCTTTTCCTGTGGCAACAAGAATTAGATGAGATCTGAACAGTAAAGCTTTTGAAATTCATGTCTGGGGCATTTATTCGATAGTTTGCTGATCCTTACGGTTTAATATTTTTCTGATCTTCTGTCTGTCACTATATGCAGCTTAAAACTAAATGGCTATGTCACTACCTGCTGCCTTCCTGTCTGAAGACCAGTTCACCTGCTCTATCTGTCTGGAAGTATTCAACAAACCGGTCACAACACCATGTGGACACAGTTTCTGCCAAACCTGCATTTCCTCCTACTGGGACGGAAGCAAACGGAGTGCAAAAACATACCAGTGCCCTCTCTGCAAAGAGTCCTTCCTCAAGAGACCAGAGCTCCATATCAACCTGACCCTGAAGGAAATAACTGAACAATTCAAGCAGATGGCCAGCTCTCCTGTGGCTGAAAGACTTGGAGGAATTGAGCCTTCCAGGTCCCCTTCCCATCATAATCAACCACTGTCACCCGGATTCCAGAGGCAGAGGGAGATGCCCGAGAACATCTTTGCAGAAATGATGTCACGTTTTCAGCGCCTGCCAGACCCCGGGCTGAATCACGCTCCACTCCCCCAAAGCCAGAGTCGAGATGGTGCTCCCTTTGTCAGGACGGAGCATCACGACCCCCCACCACCTTACCCCAGGTACCGAAATATACTAAAATATTGCATTACAATATATTTGACTGAACCACATTGATAGTAAATGGACTGGATCGTATGTTTTCCAAGTGCTTTATACATGCCTCATTCATCCATTCATGCAGCCACCTTTTTCTACACTTCAGTGCTTCTCATGTAGCAGTCACACATTCACACTCTGATGGATGTGTCAGCTGCTTGGGGTTACTGTCTTGCCTGAGGAGATTTGGCACGCAGACTGGTGCAGCCAGGGATTAAACCACTAACACTGACCTGCTCTACTGATAAATATCTGTTCAGTTTCATTTATATATGTCCAAATCACAGCAGCAGTTACCTGAGGGCCACAATAAGTCTGTAAAGTTGGACTCAATAAATGACTTCACATTTGTAAAGAGACATTCATGAAGTTACCAAATAGTAACAAACAATCATCCAGAGAAAGGTTTGTCATTAGTGTGTCAGCGGGATGTTTGTGAGAGTGATGCCAGAACAAAGAATAAATTATTTATTTTTTATTTTTTTATTGTTTTTCCAAATTTGACTTTAAAACTTTTTAGGTCTATGCCTGTAGTGGTGAGGTATGTGGGGGTTTGTTTCTGCCATCAAAGATGGAAATTTTCATATCCTCTACACAGAGTCATACGCACACAGAGGTGACTGTTGTTGTGATTTGGCGCTATATAAATAAAATTGAATTGAATTGAATTGAATACAATAATATGCAAAGGTTTGGGCACCCCTGATAATTTTCATGTTTTTCCTTCATAAATCATTGGTTGTCTGGATCAGCAATTTCATTTAAATATGTCATATAGCAGACGAACACAATGATATTTGAGAAGTGAAATGAAGTTTATAGGATTTACAGAAAGTGTGCAATAGTTACTTAAACTAAATTAGGCAGGTGCACCCTTGTTGTTTTATTGATTTGAATACCTTTAGCACTAATTATTGAAACATAAAATTTGTTTGGTAAGCTCAATGACCCTTGACCTACATACACAGGTGAATCCAGTCATGAGGAAGGGTATTTAGGGTGGCCAATTGCAAGTTTTTCTCCTCTTTGCATCTTCTCTTGAGAGTGGCTACATGGGAGCCTCAAAACAACTCTCAAATGACCTGAAAACAAAGATTGTTCAACATCATGGTTTAGGGGAAGGATACAAAAAGCTATCTCGGAGATTTCAGCTGTCAGTTTCCACTGTGAGGAACATATTGAGGAAATGGAAGACCACAGGCTCAGTTCTAGTTAAGGCCCGAAGTGACAGTTCAAGAAAAATGTGACGAAGGATGGTGAGAACAGTCAGAGTCAACCCACAGACCAGCTCCAAAGACCTGCAACATCATCTTGCTGCAGATGGTGTCACTGTGCATCGTTCAACTATTCAGCGCAGTTTGCACAAGGAGATGCTGTATGGGAGAGTGATGCAGAAGAAGTGCACATGCCACAAACAGAGTCGCTTGAGGTATGCTAATAAGGTCCTTGGCCCACGCTGTGGTACCGGCCTGCTTCAAATCCACCTCCATCGTCCCGATACCCAAGAACTCCAACCCATCTAGCCTCAATGACTACCGCCCAGTAGCACTCACCCCCATCATCACTAAGTGCTTAGAGCAGCTGGTCTTAGCACACTTTAAATCCTGTCTCCCCCCCACCCAGGACAGAAGCACAGAGGATGCAGTCTCCATCGCACTGCACTCTGTCCTCTCACACCTGGACAACAACAACACCTACGCCAGAATGCTGTTTATAGACTTCAGTTCAGCATTCAATACAATCCACCCCTCACAACTCATCAGGAAACTGACAGACCTGGGCATCAGTTCCCTCATCTGCAAATGGTTACTGGACTTCCTGACCAACCGGCCCCAACATGTCCGGCTGGATAACCGCTGCTCATCAACAATCACAATGAACACCGGTGTACCACAAGGCTGTGTGATGAGCCCTTTCCTCTACTCCCTCTTCACCCACGACTGCAGACCTGCTGATGGTTCCAACACCATCATTAAGTTTGCAGATGACACCACGGTGATTGGCCTCATCAGTGACAATGACGAGGCCGCCTACAGGGAGGAGGTGGATCGTCTGGCTGAGTGGTGCGACACAAACAACCTGCTGCTTAACACCGAGAAGACTAAGGAGCTCATCGTGGACTACAGGAGGAATGCTGACCCACATCCACCCATCCACATTAAGGGACGACTGTGGAGCGTGTGAGCAGCTTCAAGTTCCTGGGAGTCCACATCTCCGAGGATCTCACCTGGACGACCAACTGCTCCAAGCTGGTCAAGAAGGCTCACCAGCGCCTCTTCTTCTTGAGGACTCTGAGGAAGAACCACCTGTCCTCAGACATCCTGGTGAACTTCTATCGCTGCACCATCGAGAGCATCCTGGCCAACTGTATAACAGTCTGGTACGGGAACTGCTCCGCCTCGGACCGGAAGGCGTTGCAGAGGGTCGTGAAAACTGCCCAGCGCATCGCCGGAGCACCACTTCCTGCCATAAAGGACATCTACAGGAAGCGGTGTCTAAAAAGGGCTGGGAAAATCATCAGAGACCCCAGTCACCCATCACATGGACTCTTCACCCTCCTGCCCTCTGGGAGGCGCTACAGGAGCCTCCGGACTAAGACCACCAGGGACCGGAACAGCTGTCAGACTCCTGAACTCTGCCTCCTGACATCTGACCCACGTTAAACTCATGGACTGAACATACAATCACCCACAACCACCTACACACACACACAATGGACAACCGTACCCTCATACACACAATAATAACATGGACTGAACCACCACTCACAACTAGGGGTGGGTTTTTATAATCGATTTATCGATTAAAATCGATTCTGGCTTGGATAACGTAAAATCGATTCATTAAAATCCTGAATCGATTTTTTAATATAAATTTATTTTGCCCGAAATGCCAGAATCTCAGGTGAAATCTCACAAAATTTCAACAACTACCAAACAGCTAAGACAGTAAGTGAGAGCAGGAACACGGATTCTGCACAAAGACGTAAACACACAGCGCGACACGCGGATCATAATCAGTGAGATGTCGCCTTTCTCACGGTCGGGCTGAAAGCCGACAGCTCGCTGATTCTGATCTGTCGGCGGGTCCGCGCTTTGTGTTCACGCCCTTTTTGCGCTGATTCTAAAGCTGTTAGTTTTATCTCTCTCCAAACAATATTGACCGAACCAGCAGCAAAAGAAGATCCAAACTACGCTTCACATAAACAACAACAACTCTGACTTTTACTGTTTTGCTTCCACCACGATGCACAGCTCTCTCTCTCTCTGTACTTCAAGAACAGTTTCCCGTCTAAAAATCTGTTTTCTGCATTATTCGCTTGCTTGTTACGCACAAGTCTACTGTTGTTTACAGCGCTGTCGCCGCTGTTTTATTTCCCTTTTACATACTTCCGAAAAGAAAACCTAATTTCTGCCGTTCAATACTGAACAAATTTAAACTTTTTAAAATTATGCAAAATGCAAAACGCTTAGTGTCTCTAATAAAACCGCTGTAACGTCAGAGGTAACGTTCATGTGTTGATTAATGGTTTTCTTTCGTTTTTGATGTACTGCAGAATATTTTTATAAAATCCCAGGCCAGGAAAACCACCTTCATGTTTTTCTGTGTTTTATCTTCAGTTACTTTGACACAAAGGCATCTGCTGTGACGCTCACACCTTTGATAAAGTCTTGTGTGTGTCAGCTTCCTTTTTATTGATACAAAAATATGTAAATGTACTGATCTGAATTATAATATACTGTCAAAATTTCCCAGATTTAAATCGAATTGAATCGAATCGAATTGAATCGAATCGAATTGAATCGAATCGTGGATCGAATCGATTCGGGACCTTATGAATCGGAATTGAATCGATTCTAGAAATCAGTGACGATACCCAGCCCTACTCACAACCACTAGCACTTTATATAGCCTCTGTAGAAATTATCCACATATCTCACTTATCTTAACTGCACTACTGTATAGTTCTGTGTAAATAATCATTCTGTACATACAATAATTTTTAATCCTACAACTGTTTATAACTTACATAGTTCACATTTCTGTATAACTGTATATCTCAGATTTCTGTATAGTTTTTTATTTCATATTTATATCCTGTTCATAGCCTGTACATAGCTTGTACTCACTACAGCCTGTACATACTTATAGTTATAGCATATTCATAACATACTTCATACCGTGTACATTATAACATACCATAATAGACCCATTTCTGTAATATACTTACATATCTATATTATTGCTAATATATATTGTAATATATCTATATCACGGCTAAAGCACTTTCTGGATGGATGCAAACTGCATTTCGTTGCCCTGTACCTGTGACATGTGCAATGACAATAAAGTTGAATTCTATTCTATTCTATTCTAAGGTGCTGTGGACTGATGAAACTAAAATTGAGTTATTTCGATATAACAAGAGGCGTTATGCATGGAGGAAACAGAACACAGCATTCCAAGAGAAACACTTGCTACCCACAGTAAAATGTGATGGTGGTTCCATCATGCTGTGGGGCTGTGTGGCCAGTGCAGGTACTGGGAAATGAAATTGCTGATCCAAATAACCAATGATGTATGAAGGAAAATCATGAAAATGATCAAGGGTGCCCAAACGTTTGCATACCACTGTAAATGCTATAAGGCTACCACAGAGAGGAGCAGATTTACTTAGTGGACACATTAGCTTGATGCCACAACGGCAGAAACGCTTTGATGGGATGATTCAACAACAGCAGTGGACAAGCAGACCTGATGAGGGAGCGAGAAATCAAAAAATGAAAAAAACAATCAAATACATACTCATAGATTTTATGTGAATAAACATCCATCTCACGTGGCTGTTTGGTAGTTTGAGCTAAAATGCTTCTGATAGTCTCCGACCCCTGCTCTAAGGGAGTCCTTCCTTACCACGCCGAGTTCCTGCTCATATCTGATTGTTGAACTTTACAACAAAACTACTTTACAGTATCAAGCACATTTTATGTTTATGCCTGTTTGATAAACAGTCCAAACCCACAGAGATTCCCTTTGTTACGATTAATAGCACGAGAGTCGTTGTTTACGTTAGAATCACCTGAGCCCCTTCACTCAGTCCTTTTTTGAAAAAAAGAAAAAGGTTCAAATGTGTCATCACTTATTGAAATATACATGTTATTAAACCAACTCAGCAGTTTCAATGATTGAAGAGAAGGCAAGTGGACTTCTTTAGGTTCGTGAAGACATCCGGCCTGTCCTCCACGAGGCTTCTTCACTTTTAAAACAACAGACGGAGACTCTAGTAATGGTTGTCCTCTTGGAAGGAGTACTGAGACTTCTTAACCATTACTAATCGTATTAGTCCTTAAGTGAGACAAGGTTTTAGTACTGATATTTACAAGAGCTGGCCAACAGAAACATGTATGGTGCACGTTTCCGGCCTCCTATTCTCATTTTTAGACCACTGGAGTATTTTTGCATTGCTCACAGCTCGAAAGCATCTTTTGTTTTATACTGGGTGTTGCTCAGGTCACCCACTGTCTAAAACAAGTGTCTTGTTTTAGACAGTGGGTTTGAACAGGAGGTGAGTGGTTGTGCTGTGTTTACAAAGAGTTCTGTGATCTTAAGATATCTCGTCTGTATGACATCATGTTCATGTAGGTCGGGGAAAAAAGTGTGTGAAACAGATTGTTTAGAGCAGTGTTTGCATGTAGTAACAGTGTACATATGACAGGAAATAAGAAAAACAGAAAGAGCATGGAAACCTTTTATCTAGTGTTAACAGCTAAATGTAACCATACACGTGTCAAACTGTAAACAACTGAATAATATGTCCTGCAAACCAAACGACAGACAGGTTAATCAGTCACATTTATTCAAATGTCGACATGTCCAGTGACTCGGATCTGCCGCCGTGCCCCATCCACCTGAGAGGTCTGGAATTCTTCTGTCGCACTGATAACGTATGCGTGTGCAGCACGTGTGTGGAGACGTCAGATCACCTAGGACACAACATCACCCCCGCCAAACGAGAGTGGCACTTGAAGAAGGTTTGTGCATGTGGTGGTTAGCTCACAGCTAACTGGGCCTCACTGACTGGTTTAGTAAAAGTTCTTTTTGAGAAGAGTAAACCATCATGCTGTGGGGGATTTGTTGCAGCTTTGTTGTACGTTTGGGAAATTTTACAGTTATTGTGATGTTGATATGTATTTCTTTAATGTTCAAAATGTTGAAGGCTTTTTCCTCACAGGCTCCTGATATGCTGTCATGACATGAATCTAATTTTCACAACAGAATAACTGGAACGATGAATTAAGATAAGATAAGATAAGATAAGATAAGATAAGATAAGATAAGATAGCCTTTATTAGTCCCACACGTGGGAAATTTGTTTTGTCACAGCAGGAAGTGGACAGTGCAAAAGTTATATAGCAAAAATTAGAATACAATAAGAATAAATACAGTACACAACTGTACAGAACAGAATAAAATAAAATACTATATACAGTAGAATAAAATAGAATAAAATATACAATAAGATAAAAATAGAATACAAATGCTATATACAACTGAGTAAAAATACAACGATGCCAGAAAAGATTATTGCACATTAGTGTTATTGCACATGTGTGGATGTGTGTGTTTGATCAGTTAAAGTCTTTGTTGTGGAGTCTGACAGCAGTGGGGAGGAAAGACCTGCGAAATCTCTCCGTCCCACACCGTGGGTGCCGCAGTCTCCCACTGAAGGAGCTGCTCAGTGCTGTCACAGTCTCATGCATGGGGTGGGAGATGTTGTCCAACAGGGATGACAGCTTAGCCACCATTCTCCTGTCACTCACCACCTCCACTGGGTCCAGAGGGCATCCTAGAACAGAGCTGGCCCTGCGGATCAGCCTGTTCAGTCTCTTCCTGTCCCCAGCAGAGATGCTGCTGCCCCAGCAGACCACACCGTAAAAGATGGCTGAGGCCACCACAGAGTCATAGAAGGTCTTCAGGAGTGGGCCCTCCACTCCAAACGACCTGAGTCTCCGCAGCAGGTACAGTCTGCTCTGCCCTTTCCTGTAGAGGGCGTCTGAGTTATGAGTTGTTAAGGTTCATTTTGAGGACGAGAGAGATGTGGGAGATCGGAATAACACACTGACCCAGTCAGTTGGAGTCAACGAATGATTTAATGACACATGTGGAGAGATAAATCCTGTACGCAGACAGCATTGATCTCTATCTCCAAAACTTCAGAACACAGTTTTATACATCGGGGTATTAGAACGCCCCCTCTTGCGTAAATTACATGGATACGTCAACTCAAAACCACAAATGTTCTGTTTGACAACTTGTGACACAATTAAAAGAACACTGGCTTCCATCTTCTCCCCGGTGGTTTCCCGCAAGCCCGCTCAGCTCTCGCATCGTGCACCTGCTTCTTCATCAAACAGTCACGTACACCAACATAAAACTGCAACCCTAGCAAAACATGCTTAAACTTTCACCTACAAATGATTCCCTCTAACTAAGTGTGTGTGTGTGTGTGTGTGTGTGTGTGGTTACGTGTGTGTCTATGTGCTAACCACAATCGCACCCCATTTCACCTCGCCGACTAGCTCCTGACCTCTCACCAGACAGAGAGACAGAAGCCGCTCTCGTGTATGTAATAACCGAACCGAAACTATGTGTGTGTACTCTACTGAATAAATGTTTTAATCAAGAACCTCTACTAAAAGCTTAATCAAAAGACATAAAAGTATAAAAGATAATAGCATCATCGAAACTGCTCCTCAGACTAACTTTCACTCAGACTCTGGTTTCGGTTTCACTTCCTGCAAAGCATGTAACTTCCTGTCTTATTTTGGCACAGAGTTACTCTTTCACAATGCAGTCTCCATATAAACATTTAAGATTATAAATCCAACTCAACAGTTTAAAGTGGTTATAACTGCACCTGTAATAAAGCTTAATTGGGTGCCAATATGTTTAAACATCTAAATGCAATATCACTATTAATAAATGCGTCAATGCAAATGCTTGTTATATGATTATGATGCAATAGCAATAACAAAATAATGAAACTAGAAATAGTAAACTGAAATAAAAAAAATAACACCTCATTTCCTTACAGAGTCCAGTCCAGTTTGTTGTTCAGATGAACACCAAGGTACCTGTAGCTGTCCACAGCCTCAATGTCCATACCTTGGATGTTCAGTGGTTGCAGTGGAGGATGTTTGTGCCTGTGGAAGTCTACCACCAGCTCCTTGGTTTTACTGGCATTGATCTGGAGGTAGTTCAGCTGGCACCAGTCCACAAAGTCCTGAGTCAGTCCTCTGTACTCCTTGTCGTCCCCATCAGTGATGAGGCCGACTATTGCAGAGTCATCAGAGAACTTCTGCAGGAAGCACTGGGTGGAGTTGTGGGAGAAGTCTGCAGTGTAGATGATGAAGAGGAACGGAGCCAGAACCGTTCCCTGTGGGGCCCCCGTACTGCAGACGACCCTGTCCGACACACAGCCCTGAGTCCTCACATACTGTGGTCGGTCGGTGAGGTAGTCCAAAATCCAGGTAGTGAGGTGATGGTCCACTCCAGAGTTCTCCAGCTTGTCCTTCAGAACCGGGGGAAGAATAGTGTTGAAGGCACTGGAGAAATCAAAGAACATGATTCTCACAGTGCTCCAAGCGGTCTCCAGGTGAGCGAGGGAACGATGTAGGAGGTGAATGACGGCATCATCCGCTCCAGTGCCAGGCTGGTAGGCAAACTGAAGTGGGTCCAGTGATGAGCTCACCAGGTGCCGAAGCTGAGCCAGGACCAACCACTCCAGGGTCTTCATCAGATGGGATGTCAGAGCCACCGGCCTGTAGCTGTTGAGGTCCTTGGGGCGTGAAGTCTTTGGCACTGGTACAACACAGGAGGTTTTCCAGAGCTGTGGGACTCGTCCCAGGCTCAGGTTGAAGAGGTGCTCCATCACACCACACAGTTGGTCTTCGCAGACCCTCGAGCTGATGCCATCTGGACCCGCTGCCTTCTTGGCTTTAATCCTCCTCAGTTCCCTCCTAACCTTCACCAACGTTGTTTTGCTGAAGCTGGTTCTCCATCTTCTGCCTGTAGCTGTCCTTCCCATTCCTTATCAGTCCCCTCAACTCTCTCTGCACCCTTTTCAACTCCTCTTTGTCTTTGGATTTGAAGGCCCTCCTCTTCTGCTTGAGGACAGCTTTAATTTCTGGGGTAATCCAAGGTTTGTTGTTGGAGAAACACCGTACAGTCCTGGTAGGTACGGTGTTATCCACACAGAAATTAATATAGTCAGTAATGCATGTAGTAAGGCTGTCGATGTCCTCTCCGTGGTCGTCACAGATCACCTCCCACACAGTCGACTCAAAACAATCCTTAAGAGCCTCCTCGCTCTCCTCCGACCATCTCTGCACTGCATTCCAGTTTGGACTGGCATGTCCAAAGGTCAGAGTATCACGTGGAGCTGTGAACATCCTCATTGATAAACTCTTGTCTGGAGCACACAGCTGTGCTATCATCCACACTCTGTTAGAAGTGTGTCTCTAGTTTTGCGTCTGCAGTACCACAGTGGATTGAAATGAATCCAGATGTGGCTGCAGGCTTTCAGCTTTCATTCAGCAGCTTTAGCAAAACTACTACACTCACTGTTCAGTAATTAAAAGTATTTTTACACAGTCTCGCTTTTTCAGAGGCTCAAGGTGAACTAGATTATTTTAAACATTTTAAAAGTTGAATTATGTATTAATTCACATACATTTAAATATAAGGCCTGTATTTAATATTTTAATGAAAATGGCTGCCTGATGTTTCGAACCCTAAACTGTAACCATCTCCAGTTGCTGCTCGTTTGTGTGTGTCTGTGCCTTCAGTTTTGTATTCAATAAGCTGCTCTATAGAGTTGAGTTAGGGTGACAGACTTTGCTATAATATCCCATTTCTTTATCTTGATAAACTCTTCGAATGCTTTTGCTTTAGCTCATTATCCAATCATGTTTGCAGCATTTGGGTGAATCTGAGCAGCGAGTGCAGCCCTCACTCATCAGATTTCATACTACTTCTATCAGCAGTAACACAGATACCTGGTTCCACAGTTTTTGTCAAACCCATTGAATTAAAGCTGAAGATCTGCACTTCAATCATATATTCAGTGTTTGTCAGTTGACACTCCCACAGCTGATTTTAAATCAAAGTTATATAAACTGTCTTTGACCAACAAACTATATACATGCAACTGCAGCAGAACATGTTTAATGTGTTGGTTATTGGACACAGTGTGTGTTTCCTGTCTCATACAGGCTCAGTTAGGTATTACTGAGGCGGAGCTAAAGGAGCTCATCAGTGAGAGAGAGAGAAAAGTGGAGGAGATACACAGCTCCCTGCGAGAGATAAAGGTGAGTGATGTGGTGTCAGTACGACTGCAGGAAGAATCTTCGCTTAAGGATTGTATATATTTATTCTCTAACACGTGCACTTTGTTTGTTTGTTTTGTTAAGATAGCATGCTATATTGTCCCAGGAGCCAATCAGAGAGCAGAGATCTTTAGCTGACATTTGTCCTTAAAAACAGTTTGCGTTCACACGTTCATGTCTAATGAAATTTCTCAGAAAAGAAAATGACAGAACAGATACGATGACTGAGCACACTTTAGTTTGTCACGTTTTGGATTTATGGTTGTCTCTGAATTCTTCTTTTCTACTTTTCCGCTGGTGTCTGTTGCTGTTTGTGCTTTAATCAGGATGCTGTCGAGAGAGAGACGGATGGAGCCGTTTGTGCTTTTTCCAAGCTGATCTCCAGCGTGGAGCACTGCCAAGCTGAAGTCTTGGAGGTGACCAACTACAGAGACAATCATACTGCACACACTAAGGACCTTTAGTTATTTAAATGAACTCAAAGTAGACGAGACATTTGTAGGTATATTCATGAACACACACTTTCTGTTTCACCCAGGTGATAGAGATGACTCTTCGAGCAGCAGAACGCAGAGCTCAGAGTATGCTGAGAGAGCTGGAAGAAGAAATAGCTGAGCTTAAACGGAGGAGCACAACACTAAGTCAGCTGGCTCTGTCTGAGGACTACATATTCTTTCTCAAGGTATGAATAAATAATGAAATGAGGCACCAGATAAAATAATACAGACGTAATACATTTGCAGTGCTCCACCAGTTACTCACAATAACAGATCCAGAAAGTAGCTATAAGTCCAGTTAAGGAATATACTGATGAGGTGAGAACTGAGATGCAGAAATGTGAAACCCTGGATCAGCCCTTACTCATCATGCTAGAGGCACTAGCTGCTGGGAGACATGAAAATGTCTTCTCCACTCACTTTTTTTCTTTACTGCTGATGCTTTTATGTTATTGTTTGCATAAAACTACCAAATGATTGTCAGATAATTTTGAGCTTTGAGAGCCACAGTTACACAAATTGTACTAAAAGCTCAGGCGCCCCAGTCACGCTCACAAAACAGTTCAGTATAAGCAGTGTTTGTTAGGGTGCAGACACGTGACCAGGGAGGAGAGGGTTGTAGAGGTGCTCGTGGTGGCATCGGGAACGAGTGAATAAAGCTGATGAGTGTTGCCCATTCAGTTGCCAGAGGTTGCTGTTAGTCAGTGGGAAATTTCTTCCTCAAGCCTTGGACCAGTCGACCGGTCATTAGAAAAGATGGTGCATTCCCCAACCAGCTGGCAAAAAAGTTTGTGATTGATTTGGTCAGCAGCATATTGTAGCACTGTAGTTTACTGGAAGTGACAGATTCTCCGAGCTGAAGTGAAACAGTGAAAAACGTTGTACAAACAAGAAAAAGAGAAGATTAGGCTTAAACTAAATGTTGTGTCTTTTGAAACACATTGGCTGTGGCTGAGGCACGACTTCTACTTTGTAGGCATTTCTGGTTTGGTTTTTATACTCCTGCTCAGCCAGTAGGTAGTCAGTAGCAATCTGCTAGCAACCAAAGCATTTACTGGGAGGTTTTTGGTGCAAACTCCAGGAACCACTGCCAACTACCTTTCCAGCAGAAACTACTGATGTTTGCAGATGTAATCTGCAGTGAGGGGAGGGAGTGCATGGACGAGAGTCTGAAAACAAGCAGATATGCTCTGGAGAGAAGAGAGAATGAAGGTTAGTAGAACCTGGACAGAGTTCAATGAGAGGGAGACAGGTGAACATGTAAGGAGTACATGAATGATTTTGAAGGACAGTGCATAAGAGAGGTGCAGAAGAGAGTGCAGCCAGGGTGGACCTTTTCCTACACCGCAGCTGAAAATGAAATAGGTGATTATTGGAATTAGTCATTTGGCCCTAACTAACTGGAATTTGGCTACTTTGAACATATAGTATGATTAACATGATATGTAACATAAACTATATGTCTTTATGACATTCCTGTCCCCCTGCAGACGTACCCTGCCCTGTCTGCACCTCGGCAGGCTAAGAATTGGTCCGGAGTCTCTGTGTCATCTCAGCTGACGTCAGGTGTGATTCTCAGGTCTGTCAATCAGATGATGGAGCAGTTTCACAAAGAGCTGCGAATACTGCCAGAAATCTGTAAGTCTTCATTCCCACCTCAAGTTAAACTGGGCAGTAAAGTCATGCTGAAAATTCAAAATGCATATAGTGTCTCCTAAACCTTTACAACTCAATGGAATGTCTGTACAACAGCAACATCTTCAATTTGGTATTTTGGTAGCCAAAAAAAGAACATCATAGCATTACTGTAGTTCTACGTTCAAACTCTGAATGGTCATGTTTTCATTAACAAACATCAAATATTAACTGAACATTACAAAAATGTGTCTCTCCTTACTGATAGGTCAGCAGGCGTCATCAAACCAGTCTTTATCTAGACCCAACCCCAGTAAGTGTTTTAATGACAGCACACAATTCTTTATATGTTAATATTAGTAGTAATAAGATGGCATTAGTTCAAAATGGCAGCCCACCAAACTGGTTTGACAACCGGTTTGACCGGTTTTGTGTGCGTGCACATGCGCGTTCAGGTGCTGGGGGTATGCGAGTTCATGTGTGGAAACACACAGGGTGTCAGAGAGGTTATATGAGTTCATGTGTTTTTAATTAGGGTTTTTAATTAAACTATTTTTATCGCTTTGGCGTGTCTCAACATTCAGTTATGCAGACATATGTGTTCTTAAAAGCAATTCTTTGTTTTTGCGTGTAGGGGCGGAAGCTGTTTTGCTTCACAGTGCTCCTTAACAAAGCCCGAATGCTTTTTATTTACATCTAGTCAAAAGTGTTGGTAATCGTGTTTTAATCACACTCATTTTGTGATTCTGATGTCACAGCATGCAGTGATGCAAGTATTTTATTTTAAAAACGGCTCAAATGGGAATTTCTGCTGAATGGGTAATGTCACCATGTTCACAAGCGTTTCATTTAATCAAACCACTAGTTTTTAATCTAACTAGTTTTACGCATCTACTGGGGTTTCTTTCACGGGTTGATGCGATCATTTTATTTAAAAATCGGGATTTTGGAATGTTGATCCAAGAGGGAGACAGAGGCTGCTAGTTTTTAACACAGTAAATGGTCACAAATAACATTCAGACCCTTTAGAAAATAAAAGCTATTGGGCTACTTTTAAAACACGTTGCCTTTTCTCTCCAAAGCAGGCAGTATCGCTCTTTTCAAACTAATCGTGTTTTAATCACACTCATTTTGTGATTCTGACAATGTCTCAGCAGGCAGTGATGCAAGTATTTTATTTTATAAACCACTCAAATGGGAATTTCTTCTGAATGGACAATGTCAGCCTGTTCACAAGTCTTTCATTTAATCAAACCACTAGTTTTAATTTAACTAGTTTTTACGCATCTACTGGGGTTTCTTTCACGGGTTGATGCGATCATTTTATTTAAAAATCGGGATTTCGGAATGTTGAACTAAGAGGGAGATGGAGCCAGCTAGTTTTTAACACAGTAAATGGTCACAAATAACATTCAGACCCTTTAGAAAATAAATGCTATAAGCAGGCAGTATCACTCTTTTCAAACTAATCGTGTTTTAATCAAACTCATTTTGTGATTCTGTCACAGCAGGCAGTGATGCAACCATTTTATTTATTTAAAAACGGATCATTTTCTTCCGTAAGGAGTTTCATGGTTTCAGAGTAGTTTTTAACACAACAGATGGTCGCAAATAACATTCAGCCCTTTAGAAAATAAATGCTGCAGTGATACTTCTAAAACCAGTCGCACAGACCCGCTCCGTCTTTTCAACAGCCGGTTAATTGTTTGAATTTGTTCAGGATTGCAAAAGCCCACTGAGGGTATCATTTAATTGTTGTGATTCCTTAGGAAAAGGTAAAATATAGGTGTATCACTTAGCTGTTGAGAGTACCATGTGAACAAGGGCCCGACCTATTGTTTAAAGTGGCGGTATCGGCTCTTTTGTAATTCCTCGAGAAGGTAAAAAGGTAAAAGGGGCAGGTGTAGCAGTCGGGTGGGGACCCCGCCTATTGTCTGAAGTATCGGCTCATTTGTAATTCCTTGAGAAGGCAAAAGCCCTGAAGGGTCTCATTTAAATTGGCTGGAGACATACCTTTCTTTTTGGAAACACCCATCCTATATAAGACACGCTCAGAGCCTGAAACCCTTAGCCATTTACCCGTCAAGATCCGCTGCGGAGCACACCATTTTCTTTGAGATCATCAAAACTAACATCGTTCTTTATAACAAGGACATCGTAAACGGTAAGTAAAACAAAACCTATTATTGTATTTTTAAAGGTGTTATGTTAACATATTATAGGATATTCAAACAATTTTTTTTCCTAAAACAAAAGCTTAATTTTTAGGAGTTTGGGAGAACGGCGCAGGACCCGTTTCTTTAGAAACGGGCGCTTTTACAGCTGGAACGAGTTCTCTAACAAGCACAAGGTGTGTACAGAATTACGGTATTTTTAAACGTATGTATGTTTTTAAACTTGCGATTGTTTTAAATTATGTAATAACAGCGTTTTCTTTGATCGTTCCAGGGTTAACAAACTGAGCAGGAAAACATTCAGACACAGAGACCACAGAGCCCAACCTTACAACAGGTGTGTATACAACGGGATGTATAGTTGTGTATTTAAAAAACAACAACAAATGGATTTAAGCAATTACAAATGTTCTAAAACCGACCGTTTTACACATACAGAGCCACGCCAGAGAACCGTGTGTGTGGAGAAGCAGGACCGTCCGGAATAACGCACACTACAAGGTAAGCATAGGTATATATAAATGAGATAAAAAGAGATAGAGAGGGAGACACACTTATTCTGTTTGAAATGGGTACATGTATAAAAGGTTTTAACACATGTCTATCTTCACAGACTGCAGAACAGTACCCCTCCTCATAATGATCAGGACACCGTACGATCCCTGACGTTTTTGGAACGTTTAAGCAGTATCGACCTCCCAGAACAACAAAAACCTGGAGCTTCGTGCAACAGTGGAGTCAGAACCGATCTTCATCAGCGGACCTGCAACACCCCCAAGTGAGTGGCTGCCTCACGATTTCTCTGATGTTTTTGAGTACAGTATATCAGATTTTGATCTAGTTCATATACCCACCATCCCAGAATGTGCCAGAAATAGCGATGATTCACTCATAGATTTTGAAGAAAACGGTATAACAGACTCTCAAATATCTGCGGCTTATGATGCTTACATGAACGTTGCAGACGCTCAGCCTGCTGAACAGACCTATTCTGCTTCAAAAAACGATATACTATCTTTGATCGATGCTAAACTCAGCCAACAAGCGGTACAGAGGGATGTGCAAGAAATAGCAGTTAAACTCGAGGACCCCCCTTTAATTTATTTTTTTTATTCTTCATTTTTTTTAGTGTACTATGTCGCAGCGGTCCGCCAGGGGTGTTCTTTTTTGGTGTGTGTTTTAAAAAACCAGGGTCTTCAGGCAACGTGTGATCGGTTTTATACATGGCAATGGTCTTACGTATGCCGGTGTTAGATATGGCTGATAACGGTACGTTTAAATCTGAGACAGCTTTTAAAAACTCTGTCCAGCCGATAGGTCTCAAACCCTCAGAAGGTGTGTGTGTGGTTGTGACGGCTTTAATCAGATCATAAATGTGTGAACCCGGGATGGTGTGTTTATCAACAACAATTTCGCCTTTGTCATTGTAAGAAATCAAGTTTGGCGAACGGCTCACCGCTGATAGAATAAGTTCTGCATTCCTCCTACTCCTTTTAGGTATATGTGTTAAAACATTCTCTGCAACAAGATCCCTCACCCCTGCATCACCATGAACAGCCGATGTGTCCGCCGACTGGGGTTGCACATCCCTGTTAAATTGTTCCGGTAGTGATAAAGACAATACATTCTTTTCACGGGCACCTTGTCTCACAAGCGTAAGGTATCTTTGGAGAATATCGCTGTACTTTTTAGCTTTCTCATACACATCTATGTCAGAATCTTGTAACACATGAAACATATCCTTGTCCAACTCATTCTGAGCCTGTTGTCTGATGCTGCCTGTGTGCTGCTACTGCTGCTGTTGCTTTATTAAGTCCAACTGGTGTTGGGGCACCAAAAACATCTTTTGCACATGTTCCATTTTCACCTGTTTGCTATCAGACTGGTTATGAAAGGGATTGCCGCCCCTTATAACGGCAGTAAAAACCCTCCAGATTGGTTGATTGTCTTTCTCTTTTTCAAAGTTTTGATCTTTTTGTCAGCAATCAGTCTGATTATTTCTTGATGCATTCTCAATCATCCAGGAAAGTAAATCTCCAAAAGTTGAATCTGTTCATCTGGACGTAGCGTTTTGTGGGAGAAACGTTTCGTCACTCATCCAAGTGACTTCTTCAGTCTTCAGAGACTTTTAAAAAAAGTCAGTCTTCAGAGACTGAAGAAGTCACTTGGATGAGTGACGAAACGTTTCTCCCACAAAACGCTACGTCCAGATGAACAGATTCAACTTTTGGAGACAGTCTGATTATTGTTTTTTTCTTTTTTAGCTGTTTGTATTGCTGATTGGTCAGTGGAATGTTACCATGCAATACGTTAAAGGCTATCTCACACAACGCATTGATGAAATCTAAGTTTGAATTACTAATAATGACTCTGCATAGAGTAGGGGGAGCCTTGTATATCATCTCCAAAAGAGACAGATTCCTCCGCAGGCATGATGACATCCTTTCACCTCTTTGCTGATTTTTGTTTTGGAATGTAAACAACCGGACCGTCTGATAGTAAATTTGTTCTGAGTCTTAAATGGTCCAGTGTCTTAGCTTTATAGTCTATTAAAAGATACCCGTATGTTGTGGATGTGGCATCATTAAACGATTCTATAAAATATTTAGTATTACCAGGAAACATTTGCCTACCTAAAAGCATAACCTGATATTTATCTCTCGGATTTTTAAACAATATTAGGTAGTTAGTGTTCAAGGATATGGTTCTACTGGATTTTCCTTGAATAAACAAATTCTGAACTAGATATATACAACTCAAATTCCTATGATGCACATACTTTGTGAACACATTTTGTACTTCTAAATTGTTAGCGGCATCGTTCATTACATCGTCTATAATTAACAAGTTGTTCTTGTCTGTAGGCAGAAGGGTGTCATCAGCAAGAGATTCGGGTATACCGTTAACAAAGTTTATGGCTCTTATCTTAAGAAGTTGGTCATATAGTGGCTGCCAGCATGAGTATATATACACAATGTTATCAATGCTGTGTGATATAATCCGGGAAGAGTTTTCAATGACGCTTTTAACAAAAAAAGTCTTGCCACAGTTACTGGGACCGCTGACCACCATGCTGAACGGGTGCTGCAACCTGGCGTCAAACCCCTGATCTAATTTAAAATCCATAAGGTAGGGTTGCATAGTCTGGGAGCACACGGCGCTTATTGTAAACAACTTTAACTTTCTTCACAACGGTTTCGTTCTTCAAATGAAGTTTCTTTTTATCACATCTGATGCTATCAGACACGGCAACTAGGTGTGCGTCTGATGTCTGATTGGCTACAAACTTGTGGACTAAACCTTTCAAGGAGTCGTGGGTGACAACTTTGGAGTTTAATGCATTCAGTGTCACGCCTTTACATTTGACCTGGGTCTTGCCCAGCGATGTGTGATATGCGTAGCATTTTGGCCCACCGGAAACAAATTCCGCTATGTAATCCTCCACACCACCCTCTCCAGAATCTAATTCGCTTGTGAGATCCCCCAGAAACGGCCTTAGAGGAGGCATCCAGTCGCCAGGGCGTGCCATGAAAATGACACTGTCCGTGTCACAATACAGCACGCGCTGCTGCAAGTTGTCTAGCAAATCATACAGCATGAGTCTGGCGTGTGCAGTGGTCATGGCCCCGACAAAGACATTAACGTCCTTCACACGGGAAGCTCTACCATCAGCGTGGCGCCACTGCACCATTGCGACGTCGTCAGAGATGAAACAAAACTGTCGCACGTCGTACTGGTCGCTAAACATTAGCTGGCTAAATCTGGAAGGGTCTGTAATGAGCTCAGATGACGCCATGTTTGACCTCATGCTGAAACGACCCCATAACGAGTTTAGCAACAGCTTGTTACAGTTACGAACAGTTTTATTTACACAAATCTTGGATGGGTCTAGCATTATACCCTCCTCATAATACTCGTCTATGTACTTCTGCTGTTCGTCAGGTGTCTTCACGTGTTCTGGATACCCCGAGGCCTCCTGTTTTAGTTTTAGAAAGGCTTTCACATAGTCTTTAAACAATGTGTCGGTCTTATTTGGGGAAATGCCACACCTCATCAATAGAAAGAACCCTGTATCCCTTCTCAACAGCTTTTTCAAGCTCAAATGAGACCCAAGTGCCTTTCAACACCCGTTCGCTGTCACTGTGCCCGCATGCAGTGTGCTGGTTCTGGTCTTCAGCACACATGCTGCAGAGTGGAAACATCAGTTTGCCGTGGCACCTGTAGGGTAGGACGGGGTGAAAAAGACCCTTAGGTGGGAGCACTGTGCATTTAACAAAGCCGAAATAATTTTCTAGCTTGTCGAAGTTGGTGTAAATGACTTGAGGGTGTCCTACAGGATAGTCTTTTTTAGACTGCACTGTGGGATAGAGACTGGTGAAGTCATAGTAAAATATTTTTTCATCACATGCAGTCTTGTGTTACAGCTTTAGAGCATTTGTGCGACCGCCAAAAAGGGCGTCTCGGGAATTCAGGCGTTCTGGCTTTCTGTATGTGTACATGAAAGCCATAACTGTGGGGTCTGTCTGCTTCAAGGCAGCCCATTCACATTCCCACATCACTATTACGCTCAAACTGTGTTGTGATCTCAGTGCATCCACTTTGTCACAAAACATGCGATGCAGCAGTCCATAGGATGCTTTGCTGACAGGATTTACTTCGCTCTCGGGGTAACATTTAACACATCCGTGGTGAAAACATCCTGCAAATTCATAAACTGTATTTGTCACGCCCGGTGTGGCAGGCGTGTGGAGTTTGTAGAGAGGACCCAAAAGGCGGCAGCTCTGGTGCAGGTGAGTATTTATTTACAGCAGTGGGTACAAACAGCAATGATGGGTGAACATGAAACCGGAAAACCTAAACTGGGTAAAACTAACAAAACAAACCAGAAACGAAGGTGCAGGAAGGTCCGGGGAAATACAAACGGAGAGACGCAGGGAGACTGACGGGAAACAACACAGACGAACCAGCAACTAACAGAGGCAGACACGAAGTCAAAACAAAACAGGAGCACCAGAAAACACAACACGAGTCCAAAACCAAAAGAAGACAAAAAGGAAACACACCAGAGCACAGGAAAACAGTCCAAAACAGAACACCACAGGGGGCCGGCCGTGAGGACGGCGACGTGGACACAGTTCAGGGGGACGGCCAGGGGGCCGACAGCACCGGAGCCCAAACAGTTCAGGGGGCCGGCCATGCGGAAGGCAACGGCGGCGACTCCGGCGAAGGTGGTCCTGGGGCCGGCCATGCGGAAGGCAATGGCGGCGACTCCGGCGAAGGTGGTCCGGGGGCCGGCCGTGCGGAAGGCAACGGCGGTGACTCCGGCGAAGGTGGTCCGGGGGCCGCCCACGACGGCGCCGCCTGGCCAGTGGCCTGAAAAGTGGCCGGTTAGCTGCGGCGCCAGACGAGGCTGGGCCAAGTGACGCCGAAGGCGAAGGCACGGAGGCTGGACCAGACGAGGCTGAAGGCACGGAGGCTGGGCCAGACGAGGATGAAGGCACGGAGGCTGGGCCAGACGACGATGAAGGCACCGAGGCTGGGCCAGACGACGATGAAGGCACCGAGGCTGGGCCAGACGACGATGAAGGCACCGAGGCTGGGCCAGACGGGGCTGAAGACACCGAGGCTGGGCCAGACGGGGCTGAAGACACCGAGGCTGGACCAGACGGGGCTGAAGACTCGGAGGCTGGACCAGACGGGGCGGCAGCAGGCGAGGGTGAAGACCCGGAGGCTGCTGCAGGCGAGGGTGAAGACCCGGAGGCTGCTGCAGGCGAGGGTGAAGACCCGGAGGCTGCAGCTGGCGTAGCTGATGAGGCTGCAGCTGGCGTGGACCAAGAGGCTGCAGGCGACGGCGTGGAAGCCGGAGATGGAGGCGCTGCAGCTGGCGAGAATGAAGAGGCTGCAGCTGGCGTGGAAGCCGGAGACGGAGGCGCTGCAGGCGGCGGCGTGGAAGCCGGAGACGGAAGCGCTGCAGGCGGTGGCGTGGAAGCCGGAGACGGAAGCGCTGCAGGCGGCGGCGTGGAAGCCGGAGACGGAAGCGCTGCAGCTGGCGGCGGCGTGGGAGCCGGAGCCGGAGGCGCTGCAGCTGGCGGCGGCGTGGGAGCCGGAGACGGAGGCGCTGCAGCTGGCGGCGGCGTGGGAGCCGGAGACGGAGGCGCTGCAGGCAGCAGCGTGGAAGCCGGAGACGGAGGCGCTGCAACAGGCTGGACGGATCCCTTGGACCCTCCAGCGGAGACAGGAGACGAAGGCCGGAGCGGTCCCTCGGACCCTCCAGCGGAGACAAGAGACGAAAGGCGGAGCGGTCCTCGGACCTCCAGCGGAGACAGGAGGCGAAGGCGGAGCGGTCCCTCGGACCCTCCAGCGAAGACAGGAGATTTAAGGCCGGAGCGGTCCCTCGGACCCTCCAGCGGAGAGAGGAGACGAAGGCCGGAGCGGTCCCTCGGACCCTCCAGCGGAGACACGAGACGAAGGCCGGAGCGGTCCCTCGGACCCCCCAGCGGAGACCATAACTAAGCCAGCAGTCATGGAGGCTACTAGCTGACACAAAGGCGACTGGCAATGCACTGAGCACTGGCTCTGCCCAGGCAACGCTGGCATGGTGTAGTTCTCAGGGGGCTGCTTAAACTTCAGGGGTCCAGACTCAGCTGGGGACAGAGACCTAGCCTCTGGGGAAGCCCTGGAGTGGCAAACTGTGCCAATGGCGGTTAAACCGTGAAACGCACCCTGAGTAGATATAAGACTTTCTCCCTGCATGGAATGAATGAGTGACCCTGGTAATACGGGAAGCACAGGAGACTGCACTACAGGCGGCCCTGGAGACTGCACTACAGGCGGCCCTGGAAGCACTGGAGACTGCACTACAGGCGGCCCTGGAAGCACTGGAGACTGCACTACAGGTGGCACTGGAAGCACTGGAGACTGCACTACAGGTGGCACTGGAAGCACTGGAGACTGCACTACAGGTGGCACTGGAAGCACTGGAGACTGCACTACAGGTGGCACTGGAAGCACTGGAGACTGCACTACAGGTGGCACTGGAGGCTCTGGAAACTGAGCTGCGAGTGGCTGCTGGGCAGCTAACTGAGCTGCGAGTGGCTGCGGGGCAGCTAACTGAGCTGCGAGCTGCAGAGCAGGCGACAAGCTGTTCCCATCATTATCTGCCGCACAGAACACAGCCCCTGAACGAACAGTCAAACAGTCCGAAAACGGAAAAGAGTCCTTACTCACCACAGCCGGCGAATTAGAAGTCCGAACGTCCGGCTGTGGGGTGGCGCGCCGACAGCGCGATCGGCGTTTCCTCCCCGCAGATGGCTCTGACGGGCCGGGCAAGATCACATCTGGCGAGTCGGGCAGCGAGGCAGGAGTGGCTGAGAGAAGGTGAGGTGTGTGCCGGAGAAAAGCCTGCATGGTCGGAGGAAGAGATTCCAAAAGCCATGGCAGGCCAGAAAAGAGCCGTTGTAGCCGGCTTTCAACAGCGCGGTGAAGCTCGTACGGAGGGTTCTCCAGCCATATCCCGAGGAGGATCTCCACATTATAGGTGATGTCATCTTGGAGCTCCTCGGACGGATTGAATGCCGCAGGGTCCATGGTGGCTGGTTCATACTGTCACGCCCGGTGTGGCAGGCGTGTGGAGTTTGTAGAGAGGACCCAAAAGGCGGCAGCTCTGGTGCAGGTGAGTATTTATTTACAGCAGTGGGTACAAACAGCAATGGTGGGTGAACATGAAACCGGAAAACCTAAACTGGGTAAAACTAACAAAACAAACCAGAAACGAAGGTGCAGGAAGGTCCGGGGAAATACAAACGGAGAGACGCAGGGAGACTGAGGGGAAACAACACAGACGAACCAGCAACTAACAGAGGCAGACACGAGGTTTAAATACACAGAAGGATAACGAGGGAATGAGACACAAAAGGAGGGCACAGCTGGGAGTAATCCGACCTGACGAGACAGGGGAAAAGTAAACTGAACACACTGAGATAAGACAGAGACTTTTAAAGTAAAACAGGAAACACATACATGTAATGACACAGACTCAAAAACGCAGACTAAACACAGGGATACACGGGTAGAAAAGAATGAACACTAACCGAGGAAGAACAGAACCAAAATTACAATAATAGGAAACACAAAACGCTGGGTCAAAAGGACCCAGGATCATGACAGTATTACTTGTGGGGTCAAAACCGTCCACAAAATACGGCCCAACCCTCTGTTCGCCTCCTCTGAGAGCCTGTTTTACCACTGTGTTGGTGGTGTGGGACACGTATTGAAGCCATTCGATAGAGACGTTAGAAAACGTTTTATTCTGCTCAACGTATGCCCCATCATATGTGAGAGCGAGCGTGTCTCTAGGCAGAAACAGCGTTTTATACACACCCATACTAAATGCAGCCAAGGTGGTATACGTGAATGGATCAACTTGAGTACAACCCAGTAGAGTGTCACGATATATGCTGCATGCTTTACGCAGGACATCAACATCATTAACACAGTAACGCCTGAGTTCAGCCTGAAAATCAAAGGGATTCTGTGAGGCAACCTGGTACCATTCCATGAATCGCACCTTATCGCTTTCAGACATGTGCTCATAGCTGTAGAAGGAGGGGTCTGGGTACTGGCCCACATAATGCTCATTATCCCTCGTATTAAACCTGTGTGGGAAATGGCCCTTCTGCAGGTCTTGAAAACCTAAGGCAGAGGGTATTTTGGCAAGGCCCATGGGCAAAAAGCTGAACGAATCAATCCACCGCTGGTCATAGTCCCGGTCATGCATCAAAATCACACGGCTGCCGTTCATTATGACACTAGGTGTTATGCTCTGTCTGACAAAGTACTCCAGGAGTATGTAATTATCAAACCCAGATGCATTATGTGCTATGAAAGTGTACCCACGAAACCTTGGGCGTCTGTAATGCTGCACAAACGCCTCCACACATTTTAATGTATTAAATGTGAACTTATTGCCCTTCAAATCAGACGCACACACAAAGTTAGCCTCGTGTTTACCGTTGTGGTACCGCGTCTCAAAATCATATAAAATGTATTTATCGCTAGGCTTCTGTTTTTCAACAGGCTGTATGAAACACTGATGGTCGGAGTCTCCTGCTAATTTAGGTTCGCGGCAGTGCTCGCATCTAGGCTGCGCACATTTGTGTGGCAATTTCTTGGATTCTCTGTATGTGTTGCCGCAGTGCATGCAATGTTTCATATTATCACAGGGGATCATGTTGTGTTTTAATTCAGGTAATTTGTGTTGCTGGTAACAGTGTTGTGATTTGCAGATGCGGTTACAGTTGCTGCATTTCACTGTGGGACCCCTGTGGTGTTGACAGTGTGTGTAACATGTGTTACATCTATGTTTACAGATGTGCTGTAATGGTGTATTATATATACTGTAACAGAAATTACACACATAGGATCCCCCCAAAAAAGTGGGCGGGTTTAAAATCAGGTGGTAATGTTGATTATGGAGATACATCATCAACGTGTTTGTGTTTGGCTCTTCATGTGTGAAAAAACATTCCAGGCGTTTACGCCCTTCTGTGTGGTAATAGATTACAATCTTAATGTTGAAGTGCTTCTCAAATTTACCGACATCAGAGAATGATACTTCCTGTGTGTCGCATAGACCTACTTCAGCATGTATCTGTTTAGCTGTAGCAAGTTTTTCATGCTCAGAGGATGATGAGTTTAATGAATGTGCTATGCATAGGGAGAAGCACAAATTGTTGTGTGTGTTGTTTGGTGTGTATAAATGTCTGCCTTTCTTTGAGAGAATCTCATCATAAGGTATGTGCGCCAGTCTTAAGCGAGCCCCGCCACTACTGTTCTGAGCTACCGTGACAATAAACTCTAATTCATCATCACCTATCGGTGTTGCATCATTACTCTGCATAACTTGTGCAATTTGATCGAGAAACAGCTCCGGATTATACCGATCATCAGCGTTTAAAACAGCCTGAACATCTGAAGCCAGCGAGGGGCCACGCAGGACCACGTTTAGAACGCTGCCCTGTTGGGATCCAGCCACAGCTCTGTATATCACATTGGCTAAGCACTAGCGCAGGCACTTGTTCTGGATGATCGAGACTTATACCCCTAAAATCAAGGTGCTCACGCAATTCACGAGCATTAAAATTAGGTATCTCTCTAATGTGTGGCTGAGAGCGACTGACAGACCCAGGCTGCACAACGGGCTCGATTACTGTAGTATCTATTTGTGAGAAATTTGCAATGATTGAGGGGGTGTGTGGTGTTGCAGCATCAGCAGCGGCGCCCGGACACGCGTGTGTGGCAGAAGTATTAGTAGAAGCAGTAACAGGCTCAATAGCAACTGCAGTAGCAGCAGCAGAGGTGACCCGGCTAGGTTGTGCATCAGACGCAAAATCACCAGCAGCACCAGCTATACGGTTAGCATCAGTAACAGCAGCGGCCCGTGCAACAGCGGGTGTACAATCAGCATTATTAACAACAATAGCCCTAGCAGCAATAGCCGGCGTAGGAACAGTCTGACAAGGACGTGTATCGGATGAGGATGATGCAGCTACACTACTAAGTCTTGCATGCAAAACTTGGCATTTGTTTACTATTTGCGCAGCCCACTGGTTATAAGCCTCAAAGTCAAAGCATTTAGCTCGAGTGGAGGTACCATCATTGTGTTTGAATAATTTATGGGGTGGGTCCATGGTGTGGATTTTAAAAGTCAGCGATTTAAAAAGCGGGTACTAATGAGATCTAATAATCCCCAGGTACTGTTTATTGCCTGCCGGGTACTAGTTAGACCACCAGCTATTTCATGCAAGTCGCCCTGTGCTTGATGTTGATTGAGTTTAGCTGCTATTTCTTGCACATCCCTCTGTACCGCTTGTTGGCTGAGTTTAGCATCGATCAAAGATAGTATATCGTTTTTTGAAGCAGAATAGGTCTGTTCAGCAGGCTGAGCGTCTGCAACGTTCATGTAAGCATCATAAGCCGCAGATATTTGAGAGTCTGTTATACCGTTTTCTTCAAAATCTATGAGTGAATCATCGCTATTTCTGGCACATTCTGGGATGGTGGGTATATGAACTAGATCAAAATCTGATATACTGTACTCAAAAACATCAGAGAAATCGCGAGGCAGCCACTCACTTGGGGGTGTTGCAGGTCCGCTGATGAAGATCGGTTCTGACTCTCCGCTGTTGCACGAAGCTCCAGGTTTTTGTTGTTCTGGGAGGTCGATACTGCTTAAACGTTCCAAAAACGTCAGGGATCGTACGGTGTCCTGATCATTATGAGGAGGGGTACTGTTCTGCAGTCTGTGAAGATAGACATGTGTTAAAACCTTTTATACATGTACCCATTTCAAACAGAATAAGTGTGTCTCCCTCTCTATCTCTTTTTATCTCATTTATATATACCTATGCTTACCTTGTAGTGTGCGTTATTCCGGACGGTCCTGCTTCTCCACACACACGGTTCTCTGGCGTGGCTCTGTATGTGTAAAACGGTCGGTTTTAGAACATTTGTAATTGCTTAAATCCATTTGTTGTTGTTTTTTAAATACACAACTATACATCCCGTTGTATACACACCTGTTGTAAGGTTGGGCTCTGTGGTCTCTGTGTCTGAATGTTTTCCTGCTCAGTTTGTTAACCCTGGAACGATCAAAGAAAAACGCTGTTATTACATAATTTAAAACAATCGCAAGTTTAAAACATACATACGTTTAAAAATACCGTAATTCTGTACACACCTTGTGCTTGTTAGAGAACTCGTTCCAGCTGTAAAAGCGCCCGTTTCTAAAGAAAGCGGGTCCTGCGCCATTCTCCCAAACTCCTAAAAATTAAGCTTTTGTTTTAGAAAAAAAATTGTTTGAATATCCTATAATATGTTAACATAACACCTTTAAAAATACAATAATAGGTTTTGTTTTACTTACCGTTTACGATGTCCTTGTTATAAAGAACGATGTTAGTTTTGATGATCTCAAAGAAAATGGTGTGCTCCGCAGCGGATCTTGACGGGTAAATGGCTAAGGGTTTCAGGCTCTGAGCGTGTCTTATATAGGATGGGTGTTTCCAAAAAGAAAGGTATGTCTCCAGCCAATTTAAATGAGACCCTTCAGGGCTTTTGCCTTCTCAAGGAATTACAAATGAGCCGATACTTCAGACAATAGGCGGGGTCCCCACCCGACTGCTACACCTGCCCCTTTTACCTTTTTACCTTCTCGAGGAATTACAAAAAGAGCCGATACCGGCCACTTTAAACAATAGGTCGGGCCCTTGTTCACATGGTACTCTCAACAGCTAAGTGATACACCTATATTTTACCTTTTCCTAAGGAATCACAACAATTAAATGATACCCTCAGTGGGCTTTTGCAATCCTGAACAAATTCAAACAATTAACCGGCTGTTGAAAAGACGGAGCGGGTCTGTGCGACTGGTTTTAGAAGTATCACTGCAGCATTTATTTTCTAAAGGGCTGAATGTTATTTGCGACCATCTGTTGTGTTAAAAACTACTCTGAAACCATGAAACTCCTTACGGAAGAAAATGATCCGTTTTTAAATAAATAAAATGGTTGCATCACTGCCTGCTGTGACAGAATCACAAAATGAGTTTGATTAAAACACGATTAGTTTGAAAAGAGTGATACTGCCTGCTTATAGCATTTATTTTCTAAAGGGTCTGAATGTTATTTGTGACCATTTACTGTGTTAAAAACTAGCTGGCTCCATCTCCTCTTAGTTCAACATTCAAATCCCGATTTTTAAATAAAATGATCGCATCAACCCGTGAAAGAAACCCCAGTAGATGCGTAAAAACTAGTTAAATTAAAACTAGTGGTTTGATTAAATGAAAGACTTGTGAACAGGCTGACATTGTCCATTCAGAAGAAATTCCCATTTGAGTGGTTTATAAAATAAAATACTTGCATCACTGCCTGCTGAGACATTGTCAGAATCACAAAATGAGTGTGATTAAAACACTATTACCAACACTTTTGACTAGATGTAAATATAAAGCATTCGCACTTTGTTAAGGCGCACTGTGAACAAAAACAGCTTCCACCCCTACACGCAAAAACAAAGAATTGCTCTTAAGGACACATATGTCTGTATAAATGAATGTTGAGACACGCCAAAGTGACAAAAAATAGTTTAATTAAAAACCCTGTGGTTTGATTAAATTAAGTTAAAAACACATGAACTCATATAACCTCTCTGACACCCTGTGTGTTTCCACACATGAACTCGCATACCCCCAGCACCTGAACACACATGCGCACACGCACGAAACCGGCCAAACCGGTTTGGTTGGCCGCCATTTTGAACTTGTGCCATCGTATTACTACTAATATTCTTCTTCAAATAAATGACTTGAAAAAAATGTCAAGAAGTAAATTTATCACATTTTCTTTGCAGAGGTTAGGAGGGTTCAAGAATATGCAGGTAAGGGCTTAAATCCTTTTAGCGTTTACTTTTGTTTGAGCCCCGAGCTAAACTGGCAGGTTTTTAGAAACTCCATTTTAAAGACAGTCTCTTACATTTTGGCATTTACAGTTTTCTGTCAAACTTGTGTGTTCTAAAGTACCGGACATCATTCTGTCCTTAACCTGAACTCAAGTCAAGTCAGCAGTGTTACAGGATGGAAGAACTAACCATTGCTCTATCACTGTATCTGTCAGTTGACATCACTTTGGATCCCACCACAGCCCACCCACGTCTCACCGTCTCAGCAGATGGGAAGAGGGTTCACTGTGGAGATCGCCATCAGGTGGTACCAGACAACCTGAAACGCTTTGACCGGGTAGTGTGTGTGCTGGCCAACCAGGGCTTCAACTCAGGGCGCCATTACTGGGAGGTAGGCAATATGGAAACAAGCTCTTTTAGTTTAAACTCTCAGTCTCTATGTACAAACAAAGCAGTCCATCTGATGGGGACATGGAGACATGAGCAAAGGGAACTTTATGACATCTTGAATTTAGTAAGAAGGTTTTGTGTGAATATGTGTTTCTTTTTGCTAACTTACTGTAGTGAAGTAGATTTTGGGTTGGGATGTTACATGATGTCCCTAAACGCACCACTGACATCCACACCTTTCAGCCGACAATTACCTGGCTATAAGAAACAGCTGCGCTTCACTACTGGGAGAAGGCATTTGGCAGTCTTGGCAATCTAAGGTGGCTGCAGCACTAGGCAGTTGAGCTCCACATATCTCTTAGGGAAAGCTACTCAGTTGCCCTTAGAGAGTGGTGTATATTATACTGCTGCTGTCTTGTCAGATGCCGTTTTGTTTGTTATGCACTACTTTTATAAAGTATAGTGATTTGGGATGTGGTTTTATGTAGATCTTTTATTGATTGTTTAATGTTTTATCTTTTCCTTTATTGCTTTAGTGGAGGTGCGGCCGCTTTGTTCAGAGGCTAGGCACGTGAGGTGGAATCCTCCCGATGCATGCGAGTGTACACACCGGGCATAGGCAGATTGCACCCTTTAGAGTTTAGTGTGAGTGAGGTTTGCTGTGAAATCACACGGGTGAGTAATTGGTGGCACCCTTGGGCACTCCTCCCTGTAGGTTGCCTCCTCAAGTGGCCGGTCTCCACCATTTTGTTTAGTTGCTTCTTTTTAATATATTGTGCTTGTTTTAGGGTAGCATTGTGGCAGGGAGTATGTTGTTTTAATTATCGTTTGGTAATAAAGGGTTTTAATTTATTTTACTCTCTTACCCCTGCTACCCTAGGTTCCTTTTAATCTTTTAGTTATGTTTTAGTAGTTTCTCTTAATAAACTTTGCATTATAAACTCCCTTTGTCTCACCTCTGCCTTTAAATAACGAGTCTGTGGGCTTTGGTAGCCAATACAATCTTCTCATTGGCTAGAGAAATCTTTCCTGGGGTTGTAGCGCCTCCCCAGGTGGCGTTGTCACTACTTTAGTAACCGTCCCGGTTATCTCATTTCCGCGACACCACAATCTGGCGTTGTCGACAGGATATTTTCAGGCAGAGATCTGTTGCATGTTGTTTTGTTTTTTGGGGTTAAATCTGTTTGGTTATTGTAGTGCAGCGGCAAGACAGCAGCAGTGGCAGCGTCGGGACGGACTTCTGGTTTTATAAAGTGATATTTAAATACTCTGGTTTATTATGGAGGAAGAGCTCACACAGTTACGAGACTTGGTAGCTCAGCTGCAAGCAGAAAATCGGCGGATGCAGCAAGAGCGAGGATCGAGCAACCTGGCACCAGTGCTGCTGCTACAGGTTCATCCACCAATGGGCATTCTGCTGTTTCAGCTCCCGCGACTGAGAGACTGATTTATATTCCTCGGGAGAGGAAGTGCCCATGGTTCAACGGTAAGACTGGTATAGGTATTGCCGAATGGGTGGAAGAGGTGCAGGCCTGTTTGAGGGCACGACATCTTTCACCAGCCGACCAAGCCCTTTTCATCTATGATCATCTAGAAGGCGAGCCCAGAGAAGAGATTAAATATCGGCTTCCAGAGGAGAAAGACGATCCCGAAAAGATTTTGACTATTTTACAGGAACTGTATGGCTGTACTAAGTCATATGTTTCTCTGCAGGAAGAGTTCTTTTCAAGGCGACAGCAGGAGGGAGAAACATTGCAAGAGTTTTCGCATGCTCTTATGTGCCTCATGGACAGAGTTGCGAAACAGTCCCCTCATGTTCTGCTGAACAAAGATGTGTTGCTTAGAGACCAATTTGTTGAAAATGTGCTTGATTGTTTCTTACGAGAGAATTAAAACAGTATGTCCGCAGCCACCCTACTGCCACCTTGATGGATGTTCGTCATGAGGCTATATTATGGGAGCGTGGAGGTATGCCAGGGGCGGGAGGGATAGAAGTTACTCGGTTCCCCCGCGCTAGGCTTCCAACACACTGTCCAGGAGGTCCCTTTTAGAGGTAGTCCGGCAGGTATTGCACCCTATGCCTCTGAAATACGGGAGTTAAAGAGATTCTTAAAAGTCAGCAAGAGCAGTTGAATCAGCTCGCATAAAGAGTCTTGCTGCTTTGAATAGTGCTTCCACACCATATCCTGCCTCACGTAATAAGGCTGTCATTTGCAGACGGTGCCAGAAGGTTGGGCATTTTGCCAGGGAGTGCCCTGGTGAGCCCACAGTCATGCCTGTGCAGTCAGCTGGTACAGCAACGCAAGCCAGTTTGAGTAATGTCGTTTGTTCTTCCATGCAGGAAAACTTCCACCCCTGAACCATTGAGCCGAGATTCAGGTGGGGGCATCCTAGGCTCAGAGTTTGTATTACCTGACCCGTTGCCGCAGGTTACTGGTGGGAAACCAGTAACTGGTAGGAAACCAGTAACCCCGCTGTCAAAACCATCACTTCACCCCTCTCTGGGTACGCATTGTCTGACCTTCGTATGTTGCAGGAGACTGACCCGTGATCCGGGAGTTTCTGCCCTTTTGGAGGCGGAGGCGGGGCCCTGGACGCTAGGGAGCGTGGTCGCACTTCAAGGCTGGCCCTCGGGTTGGTCAGGCAATGGAGTAGGCTAGTGGGGCGGAATGGGGTGTTATATCGGAAGGTCTGTCATCCAAGGAGAGGAGAGACACTGCAGGTATTGCTGCCAAAGTCCCTTCAGGGTCAAGTTTTGCAACATGTGTGCCAGGAGCATGGTCATCAGGGTGTTCGGAGCACGGTAGATGTGGTTTCTCAATGGTGCTACTGGGTAGGGATGTATAGAGACGTCCAACGGTGGTGCCAGGAGTGTGAGCGATGCCAGTCGGCTCAAGATGCACCAACCCAACGAAGCAAATCCCTGTAGCTGATTGGCGAAGAAGCGCCACGACCAGCAAGCTAAGGATGCTCCCCTGCGAGAAGGTCAGTTGGTCTATCTGAAGAAAGTTGGACTCGGAGGTTGTGATAAAAGTAAGGGTGCTATGAGTTCATTGGCGTATAAAGTGCTAAAGGCCCCTCACCAAAATGGGTCCATGTATACTACTGCCCCTGTAGAAGAACCGATGCACGGTGGCGAGTGGTTTTATTGGTCTCTGAACCTATTCCAGCCCCAAGCAGTTGCCAACAAAGACCAGAGACTCCTAGCCCTCGTAGGTCAGATGAGCTAGAACCCTCAACGTCCTCCGCGAGGTCGGCCTGCCCTGACCAGCTGCCAGTTATGGCTGGTGTTCATAACGATATAGCCCCTTTACATGGGACTAATCGTGGTAATGCTGGGATGCACCCAAATCCGCACCATTTGCCCCAGGCAGCAGGAAGTAGAGCAATAGAGGCCGTGAACTCACAGGCACCTGTGCCTACTACAGTTACCCTGTTTAGACCTTGGCAGTGAGTGTCAATCGTCGGGACGACGATTCAAATCTCGGGGGTAGATTGTAGTGAAGTAGATTTTGGGTTGGGATGTTACATGATGTCCCTAAACGCACCACTGACATCCACACCTTTCAGCCGACAATTACCTGGCTATAAGAAACAGCTGCGCTTCACTACTGGGAGAAGGCATTTGGCAGTCTTGGCAATCTAAGGTGGCTGCAGCACTAGGCAGTTGAGCTCCACATATCTCTTAGGGAAAGCTACTCAGTTGCCCTTAGAGAGTGGTGTATATTATACTGCTGCTGTCTTGTCAGATGCCGTTTTGTTTGTTATGCACTACTTTTATAAAGTATAGTGATTTGGGATGTGGTTTTATGTAGATCTTTTATTGATTGTTTAATGTTTTATCTTTTCCTTTATTGCTTTAGTGGAGGTGCGGCCGCTTGTTCAGAGGCTAGGCACGTGAGGTGGAATCCCTCCCGATGCATGCGAGTGTACACACGGGCATAGGCAGATTGCACCCTTTAGAGTTTAGTGTGAGTGAGGTTTGCTGTGAAATCACACGGGTGAGTAATTGGTGGCACCCTTGGGCACTCCTCCCTGTAGGTTGCCTCCTCAAGTGGCCGGTCTCCACCATTTTGTTTAGTTGCTTCTTTTTAATATATTGTGCTTGTTTTAGGGTAGCATTGTGGCAGGGAGTATGTTGTTTTAATTATCGTTTGGTAATAAAGGGTTTTAATTTATTTTACTCTCTTACCCCTGCTACCCTAGGTTCCTTTTTAATCTTTTAGTTATGTTTTAGTAGTTTCTCTTAATAAACTTTGCATTATAAACTCCCTTTGTCTCACCTCTGCCTTTAAATAACGAGTCTGTGGGCTTTGGTAGCCAATACAATCTTCTCATTGGCTAGAGAAATCTTTCCTGGGGTTGTAGCGCCCTCCCCCAGGTGGCGTTGTCACTACTTTAGTAACCGTCCCCGGTTATCTCATTTCCGCGACACCACATTACTGTTTAATTCGTGTTTTTTTTTTCTTTTTTTAACATATGGGGGCTCTCCCATCATAACTGGAAAAACTATGACATCCACGTTAAAGATCAAAGCGCACTTCATGCACTGCGGATTCGGTGTCCAATGTCTAAATTAATTGCGGCATCATTACCATAATGTCCTCTTACAGGTGGAGGTAGGGGGGAAGACTGATTGGGACCTGGGCGTGGCCAGTCGGTCCATCAACCGTAAGGGTAAAATCACCGTGAGCCCCGCCCATGGATACTGGTTTCTCAGTCTCCGGGATCAGTCCGAGTATGCCTTCCGAACAGAACCATCGACCAACTTGACGGTTCACATCAGACCATCTCGGGTCGGAATCTATGTTGACTATGACAAGGGACTGTTGTCCTTCTACAATGTAGATGCCAAAGTGCTAATGTTTACATTCACAGATAGTTTTTCTGACACCATCCATCCATTCTTCAGCCCCTGTACAAATAAATCAGGACGAAATGAGGCTCCACTAATCATCTGTCCTGTTGCAATGACAGAATGATAAACTGTATCAAGTGCTTCAAAGTACTGCTTCAAGACTTGGATACAGAAACATCTGCAACTAACAACTGATCATTTTATTCTTTGCAGCACAATAAAGAAGAATATGGCCTTTGGTTAGCATATCCTAAAGCTGCCATTGTGATTAATATTGGCACAAAATGTGAAATTCTTTCTGGAAAATACAGACACTGCATCCTTCAAACTAAAGACGAGCAAGGCCATCTGGCCTGCTATCAGCCTCAGCTGATGGCATGGAGTCGCATTAGTGCCTGTGGAATTGGCAGTTTACACTTCTGGAAAGGCACACTTACTACATCACGAAACAAAAATGACACCAAAGCAGAGCCAGGACTGTTATATCAGAAAGTGCTCTCCTCAGTCGTCAGACGTTTAGAGACTGCTGCACAGACCTGAAAGCTGCGTCCTCAAAAAGAAACACTTCATTGTGTTTGTAAAGTTGGACTTTAGGACTTTAGTGGGACAGGGCCGTACACATGGCTGCCGCTGTCTCCGGCAGACCTGTCCTCAGCTGCCAAACTCATAGTATTTAATCCTGGTGTGTGTTCTGACAACAACTAGGTTTAGTGTATAGTACTGTAAATAGCTTTGTCCATTTGTAAACAGCACTGAAGCAGAAGTGTTGAACTGCCCATTTATTCTTGTACGTTTTCTCTTGTTTATTAAATTTGGGAGTTTGGGATAGCGCTTGTCCTTGTCTAGTTTAGGTAGCTTTTGGTTCACCCTGGAGTTCCTGCTTTCAGTTTTGGTACGACTGGTGTAGCAATAAACCTCACCTTTATCTCTGACTTGGCTGTTTCTGAATTTGGGGACCAGGGCACCTTTTTTAACCCTTATGTTGTGCTCCTGTACCCCCAGAGCGGGGCGTGACAATATGTTCTATGTGTTAATGTCCTATTCTGTATTCTATTGATTTACAAATCATTTGGAAGTAGAATCAGTGGAATTTTTGAATTAGGGTTTTACACATATGTGATTCGGAGCACGGCAGCACTAATGTAATGTGATGTTTGACACCTCTGTCACTGTTCTTGATTATTATTTTGTCTTTATAAATTCTTAGATTAATTAAATAAGTATAATTGATGTGATTTGATCATTATTATGTGATTATTAATATAATTTGATTCTGCTTTTGCTTTTCTTCAGCTAAAATGCTTTAAAAAAAATTTCTGCAACTAAAAGACTAAATTGTGGACATTCCCTTTTGTGAAACGGTGAAGGTAAGAATTTGAGCATTAACCAGTTTCAGTGTGAATAGCTCTTACTGGTTACAGACCCATGTGACCTACTGTCCAGAACCCTAAAATGAAACCAGTTAATTACCAAGCTGCCACAATGAATGTGGCTGACGGAGGCTCGCCTTTCTTTTATCAAAGAAAAGCAGGGATGGCACTCGGACAGTGGGGCAGAGATCCAGTCCAGACTTCCTGTACAGGGGCGCTGGTCGCAGAGGTCGACGTACTGTGGCACTGCACTCTCTCTGATATGCAGAAAAAAAGGATCTACTTGTCGCAGCTATCTTAGCGACTTCAAACATGTCTTTGTCATTTCCTTGTTCCTTTCTGTGACATGTGACAAGCATGGTTCGAATGTTTGGAATTATTTCCATGGATGACTTTTAGACAGTCACAGTGCAAAATGTTGATGTTATCTGAGACAGAAAAAGGTTGTTTCTGGTTAAAGACTTTAAGATGCTTAACTTTGGTGCTACACACACACACACACACACACACACACACACACACACCGATACTGAGAAGAAGGATGTGAGTCTGGTTTTGAATCTCAGCACAGATGTAGCTGATCTCCGGTCTGCTTGCTCCCAAAAACTAACCCCTGACCCCTGTAGGGCCTTTCTCCTTCTCCTGCTGGGATGCCCGTGCACAAACCACCCAAATGTGTGGCTGCGGACGGCCCGGCTCTCCCGAATCCATCTCTGTCTGCCTCTGGCTCCTGGGGGCTGTTACATACTCCATCACTCCCACTCCACACTGTTTTATATATTGTTGATTTATATGCCTGTGCACATTTAAATTTCTGTGTTCCATGTATGTTTACTTTTCTTACAGCTGTGACAGTTAGGGTCATCCTGTACACCACATATATGTAATAACTGAAATAACATGAATAAATAACCAAACGAGCCCATAGAGAAGTTATAGAGCTGATCCTGGAAAAGCAACGTGTGTTTGGCACAACAGAGCATTCAGATCATAACTGTGATTGGAAAAGCTGCCAGACAGGACAGGAAAAAGACCTCTGGTGACCTGAGAGATCTCACTGGCATGCATGCCTGGAAGGACTCTGTAAGAAACCAGTTCTGGTAATGATACCAGAATAATGCCGTGGCTGACTCGCCCACTGTGTTTAAGAGATAAATACAAACCAAGGTTCTGTTCTTTTTGCACGACAGTACATACTTCTGCCTCGTCTCTGTACAGTTCTACAAAGTTCTTGAAGTGTTTGAATCAAGCCGAGGTTGAAGTACTGTCAGGAGATGTATTCTAAAACACTTCTTCAGTTGAGAATCAGAGAGGAGAAACACAGTTTTACTTGTATACAAGGGCAGCACAGAGCAGGGCTCTGTGACACGCGCTCTGAGACTGCCCTGGTCTTTATTTATACATCAGTGGGTGTTTATTCTTTACATTGGAATGTGGATGTTTAGGTGTGGGTGTGTGTATGTGTGTGTGTGTGTGTGTGACCGGGAAACGATTTCCCTAAACCTGCTGGTCTGGAAAATCCAACAGTTCATCTATATGTAAAAAAGGCACTTAGACTAAAACTGACATAGCTACATTTATCCTACCGTAAAACAATAAAACAAGGTATGACCTCTCCCATGCTCCCAGGATGTGGGTTTGAATACCAGAACACCCTGGAATGCACACAAAGCCTACTAAAGATCACACATCCTATCACTACACAATCGATTATACACCTCTAAGCATATATGGAAACTTATATCATTAAAAGCTTATACTGACTACTAAGTACAATTTTCCATTGACATTCCCTCCTGTTGTCAGTATAACTTTTAAGTGAGATATCTTTTTCTTGACTTGTCAAAGGCTTTTGATACAGTTGACCATGCTATTTTATTAAATAGACTAAACAATATTGGTCTATCTGTAAATGCTGTAAGTTGGTTTTCAAATTACTTGTCAGCAAGAAAACAGTGTGTCCATGCTGCTGGGTCTTCTTCCTCTTTTCTCCCAGTATCCAAAGGAGTTCCGCAGGGCTCCGTATTAGGGCCATTGCTATTTTCTCTTTACATAAACAACCTTTGTGATAATTTGTCAAATGCAGCATTTCATCTTTATGCAGATGATACAATTATTTATTGTTCATCCCCTTCAGTAGCACAATCCCTGCAATTTCTGCAGTCTGCCTTTGATGTCGTTCAGTCCCATTTAACTCAACTTAAGCTGGTGTTAAATCCAGAGAAATCCAAGTTCATGTTATTCTCAAATGGCAAAGAGTTGTTAGCTACGTCTCCTAAGATTAAAACAATTCAAGGAACTGAAATTGAAATGGTCACATCTTACAAGTATCTAGGGATCATTATAGATCAGAATTTGTCATTTAAAACTCACATTCAAAAGCTTGTGTCAAAGTTAAAACTAAAACTAGGTTACTTTTTTAGAAATCAATCCTGTTTCTCCCTCCAAGTGAGAAAACACTTGATTCATGCAACCTTTTTACCTTTATTGGATTATGGTGACCTGCTTTTATGAATGCACCTGCCCACTACCTAAAGAGGTTGGATACTGTGTACCATTGTGCTTTACGTTTTATTACTGGCTATGGAAATCGTGTACATCATTGTTCTTTGTATGCTGCTGCTAAATGTCCATCTTTGCATATTCGCAGACTCTCCCATTGGTTGCTCTTTATCTAGAAATCTCTCCTTGGGCTGGTTCCATCTTATTTATGTGTTTATATGTGTAAAAACCACAGCCAATACAGCCTTCGTTCGCACAATATCATACAATTGATTGTCCCAAAAATCAGAACAGAATTGGGGAAAAAGGCTTTTAAATACGCTGCCCCTGCTTCCTGGAATAATCTGCAGAAGGAACTGAAATGATCAGAATTGGTTACCTTGGGAGAGTTTTAGTCTGTCTTAAAGGAACGAGAGAACAGCTCTTTTACTCAGTGTGATTGTTTTTAATGTACTCTTAATTTGATCTGTTATTGTATATTTTACACATGTTGGTATGGGATATTGTATTTGTTTTAAATGTTATATACCTATGTGGTATGTGACTTTTGTTGCCATGATGCCAGGTCTCTCTTGGAAATGAGATTTTAAATCTCAATGAGATTTTTACCTGAATAAATAAAGGACTAATAAAAAAGCTTATACTGACTACTAAGTACAATTTTCCATTGACAAGTACAGCTGTGTATCATCTGCATAGGAATGGTAGGACATATAATATGCTTCCTTATGACAGTACCAAGTGTGACTATGGTCCAGGGACAGACCCCTGACCCCTGACCCCTGACCGGGAGCCCATGACTTGATTTACATTTGTGCAGATCTAAAACAGATAACTGAAATGTAAAAATGTCGACTCGTTAGATACGATGAGAGCCAATCAGGAACCTGACCTGTTAAACCGACTGAATCATGAAACCTTTTAATTCAAATTTCATCAACAAAAGTATCAAACACAGCAGTGAGACCAAGCAGATCCAAGAGTTTCTCACTCTTCAGGTCACTGATGACTTCAGTAAGACTTGTTTCTGTCCTGTGATTAGATTGGGTTCATTCAGTTTCCTTTTTTTGCTGTTTTTTTTTTATATCTAATTAAAGATTAGATATAGGTCTGTAATGTATTACCACTGGATCTGAGTAGTAAATTGATTACAGCAGAGTTTAGAGGAACAGGGCGATAGCAGTCTGCAGAGAGCTGCTGATGAAATTCTTCCTGATTTTTAGATTTACAGGTGAAAATGTGGACATGGTGCTTAAATATTCCCTCTAATTTTACTTTGTTCTAGAAGAAAGAAGCATTTTCATTACTCTCATCACTGAAATTAGTTGATAGAATAATTACGATGATTAAATAGTTTATTGATGAATGAATATAAAAAAGCATTTAGCTTAGTGAAGCAGTAAACTGCATTTTCATAGATTTCAACATGAATTCATTGCTTTTTTATTTTCTCTCAGCTCTGCTGCAGATTCTTCTTCCCATATTTTCATAGTTTCTCCAGGATGATTTAGGTGGACCACGTTCTGTTCTGACAGGAGCAATATGATCAATAATTCAAGAAAGTGCATTAGAGAAATCATTTCATCTCATAATGACAGTACAGGTAACGTGTAGCTTTAAAATGTACTCATGAGTGTTTAGATGGACGAACAATAAGCTTCTGAGAACATGCTGTAATGATAAGAAATGGCAACATTTGTGATGTGATACTGATACATCTGTAAAAGGCCACTTCTGATTGGTTACTTGATTTTATAGGCAGAGGATTTTAGGTCTGGGACATTATGAACCTGTTTTAGTCATTTCTATCAGTAATAATGTTTGGACAGAATATGCAGCGTGGGCTGTGGTTCAATTCTTTCTTCTCAAATTCCTTTACTGTGAATCACTCATAAGTCCCTGTACTGCTGCATGTAAATATCCTGCTATGATTCTTACCAACATTTATATGAATTTCATGTTTGTTTTCAGAACTACACCCACTACAACAGACTGGTAACAATAATAGTAATAAAGAAATCATTGAAATGTCATTTAAATGACATGTGAGCAGTGCTTTATTCACGTAAACAGACACATGATCAGGTCACCAGTGCAAAGAAAGACATAATGTTAGTGACACCACAGAGCACCATAGTGTGTACATCAGAGGCCACACATTCAAAACCAACATGTTTATACAGATCACAATGAGGTATTTGCACATGTATGTGTGCCACAAGTATAATCATATTTAAAATGTTACGAAGACCAACCTGTTCAGTCTGTTTCCCAAGTGTATGTGCTATGTCTGCAGCTCGTAATCTGCCATTATCAGTATATTCAGATAATCTCAGCAGAACTTTCTATTCCTACTCATCGTCTGCTTTCAATATTATCCAATATTACTATGAAATGTAGTAATAGTAATTTTGTATTTTGCAGACCTGATTCAAAGTTATTACACATACTTTACCACACATATTTCCAAGTAATCATCACACTTCTTGAACTCTGGTTTAATATAATTTATTAAACTGAAATTAGATTTAAAAAGAAGAAGAAAAATACCACTTTTTTGTGTTTTGTAGTCCTTCCTGGTTATTACACAGAAGTTACTGAACATTTCCAGGTAATAAGCCACAACATTAAACATAATACTTAGATTGTTACCTTCAAACAAAAAAGAATCCTGGGGACACAAATCAGGGCTAACTCCAGCACTGTAATGCAGTAATGTTAATGCATTGACCTTATAATGATGAGGTTACCACCACAAGTCAATAAACAAAAAAGTCCACAGCACAGATATTTCCATTTTTTTGCTAACAGGTTACAAATATGTAAGACTGCTTTCTTCCATTTGTGCAACATCTCTAAAATTAGAAATATCCTGTCTCAGAGTGATGCTGAAAAACTAGTTCATGCATTTATTACTTCCAGGCTGGACTACTGTAATTCTTTATTATCAGGATGTCCTAAAAACTCGCTGAAAAGTCTTCAGCTAATCCAAAATGCTGCAGCAAGAGTCCTGACAGGGACTAGAAAGAGAGAGCAGATTTCTCCTGTTTTGGCTTCCCTTCATTGGCTTCCTGTTAAATCCCGAATTCAAAATCCTGCTCCTCACATACAAGGTCTTAAATAATCAGGCCCCATCTTATCTTAATGACCTTGTAGTACCATATCACCCTATTAGAGCACTTCGCTCTCACACTGCAGGCCTACTTGTTGTTCCTAGAGTATTTAAAAGTAGAATGGGAGGCAGAGCCTTCAGTTTTCAGGCCCCTCTTCTGTGGAACCAGCTTCCAGTTTGGATTCGGGAGACAGACACTATCTCTACTTTCAAGATTAGGCTTAAAACTTTCCTTTTTGCTAAAGCATATAGTTAGGGCTGGACCAGGTGACCCTGAATCCTCCCTTAGTTATGCTGCAATAGACATAGGCTGCCGGGGATTCCCATGATGCATTGAACGTTGTCCTCTCTCACTTGTAGAGTCTACCTTACAATATTAGCTCCTTGACGTCACTGTTGTTGTGATTTGGTGCTGTAAAAATAAAGCTGAATTGAATTGAACTGAATTGTAATCTATAACTAATATATTGCTATCACTTGGTTTCACAGCCACATGTATTTCCACATTATTACACTCAGTATCTGGTCTGTTAGAACTCAGTTATATGACGTTCAGTGTAATGTTACGCAGCTACATTCATTGTTCATACAGGCTCATTACTTGGCTATTATTGGTAATAACTCACATTTCCATATGATTACGTTGTTTCTACCTTATTACACAATTATTAGCATATTAATACTGAGCTGGAATAAAAAGTGTTAGCCTAAATTAATAAATCATTGCTCCAGCATTCAACACAGCATTTCAGTTTACAGTATGGTTAAATGGAGAGACAGAATATCACCCAAATTCCAGAAACAAAACAAACAGATCACATCAAAGTTATAAATAGATATGCTTGTCACTGCGTGAAATAAGTATTTGAGCAAAATATGTCTTAGTGCATATCTGGAGAAACCATGTTGACACAGCAGCAGTTAGACATTTGTAGCTGGTCCCCAGGTTTGCACAGATCGCTCTCCTCTTTAAAGAAACTCTCCTAATCTTTCAGGTTTCTTGGCTGCCACCTGGAAGCTTGAAGCTCCAGATCACTCCATGAATGTTCCGTATGAAAACTGAGGCCTCAAAACATTAATGCGCTTCTTCTTTAACCACTTGATTGTGGCCT